>NW_024097050.1:517500-689212 GCF_016545835.1 Crotalus tigris | reverse complement strand
TGGTTAATTGTTCTAACTATCAGGAAGTTTCTCCTTAGTTCTAGGTTGCTTCTCTCCTTGATTAGTTTCCATCCGTTGCTTCTTGTCCTGCCTTCAGGGGCTTTGGAGAATAGCTTGACTCCCTCTTCTTTGTGGCAGCCCCTGAGATATTGGAACATTGCTATCATATCCCCCCTCGTCCTTCTGTTTGTTAAACTAGACATTTTTACTTTGCCTGTATTTAAAAAAAACCGAAAACCTACTCAAGGCAAACTGCAAGATAGGAAATCAGTCCAAGGAACAATAAAGATGGAATGTACAGAACAATAGCAGGGGAAAAAAAGGAGAGACTTCCGTAGGACTACATCAACTAAAAAGTTTACTCAGTATTGAGTAAAGATAGTCACTTTAAGCTGGCACAAAAGTGTGCCAGCATCATTTGCCATGTTCAGAGAGCTTTCATATGGGATTAAAAAAGAGAGAGCATATGGCAGATTTTCTGCCAGTGAGAGAAATATGCATTGTTTTACCTGGAGTGGGCTCTGTTTTAAGCGGAGTGGGCTGGTAGAGAAGGCGAGTGATGAACGATGGCTGGAGTCATAACTTTAGCCATTTATCACAAATTGATTGGCAAGGAGGGCGGGAGCGTTCAGTTCCTTCTGCTTTACTAGGATTCCCCCACACATCTATGGATTGGGCTGCAGCCCTTCCCCACCCTGCAGAGGATTGCTGGGCAATATTTGTCCTTTTCTCTCTTTCTCTATAGTCTCTCATGCCTTGCTTTTGCTCATTTGCATTTCTCAGCCTTCCTCCCATTTTCTCCTTGGCTCTGTCTCACTCTGTCACTTCCTTGCTTGATCTTTCCTCAGACTGTATCTTTTTTGATCTCTGTTGCTTGTTCTCTGTTTCTGTCTCTCTTTCTAAAAACAGCTGACAGGGCTGCTGACTGATCATGTGGACAGACTCCCTTTTTCTCCTATTCCCCTCCAGCAGCTCTGGCCCAGTAATTGGTCCTCTTTGACACTCCTATCACAATCAGGATGGCAATCAAAAGCTGCAGCATCACTCAATCTGCAAAAGGGAACAAGTATGTGATTCTTGCATTACTCCCATTCTCCTGTGTAGCAAATCTTTGGTTGTAATCATGTAACAAGTGAGGGAAAAAAAAAATACAATTGAGGGAAAAAAAATACAATTTGCACAGGGAGCCAGACCCTGAACATATTACCATCAATCGCCAGCAGAGCACAGGGTTTGTGCTACAAAAAGTTGGATAATATCACTTTTAACACCAGATCAGCTGAATATAAAATTAAGTGGCCTCCACTACGACCTACGAAGGAGATGAAATCATGAGCTAGTAAGGTATCTTCCAGATATACCTAGAGGATATAGGGGTGAGCCCTTAGTGTGGCAAAAAGTAAATTCCAGACTTAAGGTTGTAGGGAACAGAATCGGAGATAATATTGCTGAGCCCTTAATATCTATGCAGAAGACTCTGGTATGCTGTTGCCACTCAGAAAGGATACCAACTCTTGATTTATTGAACTATCCCTTGGAAAGGCATCCACAGGGAGGGGTACCAAAAAGATCAAGATAGCAGCCACGATCATAGGTGACACATGTAAATGAGGGGTAGGGCTTTGGTGACATGGTTGCAGCTACCATATTGACTGTTTTAGTCTTTCGTACAGACATTCCTATATCTGTGAACAACAGTAGCAATAGCACAAGGGGAAGATGTAAGATTAGTTAATCAGGAACTTAGTGGGAGAGTGCTTTTGGAATCTGACGTTATCTGATAATGATGTTACTTAGTTACACTGATTATATTATTATTTGGGTAATAAAATATCTGCAAACAAATGAGCTCAGAGGGCTCACCAAGGGTTCCACTTTTGGAATCTGCTTGTCTGTCTCTATCAGGAAAATGACATAATTCAGAAACTCATTGCTACTACTCAACCTCCAACTTATGTTGCTTATAGCAAAACTTCTATCTAGAATGGATTTTAGCACATATAAGTTCTCATATCTAGAAATAATAAGGAAGTCCCTCTTTTACATAGCTATGAAGGCTTTAGGAACCCTAATACCTTGCATTTGGTCTTCTTAAAGGCCGATAGCCATGGGATTAGTTGATAGCCTTTAAGTTCAAGGAGCAGGAGAGGGCCTTGTAAACCATCTGATCAAAGTTCCTGCTTTGCGCAAGAAATTCAGACCTGCAATATTTCCACACAAGTATGTCTTTGTTTAAAGTTCTCAAGAGGAGATTGCTATCAATCCTTTAGGTTACTGATTCTGTTGTGAAATCATATTTAACAAGATTTTGTCTGAATATCTAATGAATACTTTTTTTCTGTAACTTTATGACATTACAGACTGTCCTCCCTCAAAAGGCAGTAACCACAACCTTTTTCTCCCAGTCTAAAAATATATATACCACATTTCCTCTCCTTATCAGAGGTGTTTTCCAAATCGTCGTCGTCATCATCATCATCATCAAACTATTAAACTCATATGCCTCCTGCCAACAATTTTCAATTATGTAAATACCCTGTTCTGACTTTGTTCCAACTTATCCATAGTTTTACAATTAGCTTATTAAGAGTTTGAATCAATTTAAATGCTGATCTTAAAGAAATTTCAGTCTTTCCTTGAATCTTGGTATACAGTAACTCAAACTCCAGCATGCTAAGGGTCATACTTTATATCCTTCAAAATGTGTTATCTTTGACTATAAAAATTATGATTCCACCTGACCTGATATGAAAGCTCATTTAATGATAAAACACTGGAAATTTGGCATTTGGCCATTCAGTTTGGTATGTTTATTGTATCATTCTAGGAAGGGAAATGAAAACTTCCATATTTTTCCAGTGTAACATATGAAGGTTAATCAAGGACACTAGCCAACTGACCTCATATTTATTTGTATTTTGATTATACTAAAATCTTTATCTCCTTGAGTACACAGATTTTCTAGAATTCTGTAACACGGCAGCCACAGTTTGCTAATGAATGAAATGCACTTTAGTTTAAGAACTTTACAAAGTTGTCCAGTAGGGAGATAATTTAATTTGAGTCATGATATCCTTCTGCGTTTGAAATATTAAACTGGCAATCCTAGAATAATCTTTCATGGATTATTCCCTCTGAGCTCTCTGTATAATATTCATGATTTAGAACCTGGAAGAGCTACTGGGATCCATAACAACAATTTGTCAGCAGATTGACACAAAGAGAAACTTTTTGGAGGGCATCCTGAGTCATTTGGATGAGCCGTTAATCATGACCCCCCAGGAGCATTACTGAGCTGCTGGTTGAGAACTCCTGCTAGGTGCGATTTACCCTATAGACAGCAACTACATCTCTGGTTATTTCAGAATAGAAAAAATAAATGCAGCTCTGGTTCAGAGTTTTTTTTTCAAGGTACAGTAATATGAAGGAGAAGCTACTATACTTCTTATGTCCTGATTGTAGACTTCTCTTGGGCTTTTGGTCAGTAACAGTGGGAACAGAATGTTCCCTTTGGCGAGACACTCAGAACTTTTCTTACGTTCTTAGGGCTGGGCTGATAGATCAGAGAAAGAGCTTAGTTGTAGTTTTGGACTCTCCCAAGATCTGCAGGTTGTTTACCTAAGGATCCCGGTAGTGATGCTGACTGTGTTGGAATCCTTACTTGGCTTTTCCTTGTTGTCTTCTGTTTTGTGGTCCTTCACAGATTGGCTTCATCCCAAGACAGTCAGGCTGAAACAAGATGACTTGGGATAGACACAGCACTTAACCAATGTTGCCAATAGATTGGGAAATGAAACAAAAAACATGGCTGTTTTTAACTGTAGCTGCATCTCCAGAAATCAGCTGGGAAAGCTCATCTGGAGCTAGAGGAAACAGATCACTAGCTGTTGTTGAAAGACAAAGCAAAGGTGAATTTAAAAGGGCAGTGGCCCCAGCTGCAGCTAGATTTTAGCAGAAGCATTCTTTGGGAATAGAGATATGCTCCGTGCCCCTTGCCACTTTCTTTACATATGCCTCCCAGAGCAGATCTGTACGTCTTCTGTATTCTGTGGGCTCTGCCACAAAGATCTAATTAAAAACAAATCACTAGCCTGCAGAACCAGACTATAGCACTTGCTCTTTTAGAAGGTGAGCTTTATTTTTTTTTTTTAAAAAAAAAATCAAAACAACAATAAAATCCCGACAGTTTTTAAAAGCAGAATCAGAGAACAGAGGCCTTTATTTTTAATAATTCTGTCTGCTCAATCCCCTCTCCTCAAATTGTTTAAGATTGTAGCCTTCTTGTTATTTTTATGTGCTCATTAGAGAAAAGCCATTAGAGTGTGAGAACAGAATGTTTCCTGAGCTGTTGGGAAATGAAGGCCAAATATTGGATTTGTTTCAAGCCCAGAAACAATACCACCATCCGATCCGAGAGTTGTGTATGCTAGTCCGGGAGGGGGAAGAGGAGGTCAGAAAACGTTGCCTTGGAAGATTCCGTAGTGCAGGCCAAGTCCTGCCGTCCTTGGCAGAACTCCTGTTGGTCTCCTGCCATTTCCCTCCATGACCTGAGAAAGTGGAGAGAAGCTCAGGACTGCAGGCCATTAATCTTGTAGGTAGAAGGCCTTGAAGCGACAGAATCACCACTATCACCACTATGTGAGGAAGAGGAGGATAGGTGGATCTCCACAGTAGTTCATGTTTCTTCCCCCCCCCGCCCCCATTTCAGGGAATCCTTTCTAGCAAGTGTCTGACAACTTCACTCTGTCCACAATTGCAAGTGCTTTTCTTGTTGTTTATACTTAACGTTAAGAACTCATTGATTCACACCGTGTCATTAGTATACATGGCTCTTTTCTAAAGAACCTGAAAAAGAACTAAATAGCAAGACTTTTGCTCTGAAGACACGACAGTCATTGTAAGAGAGGCAACAAAGGGAGAAGAAAAATAACCTTCAAATGAACACACTGAAGACACTTTGTAAGACTGCGGATGGCTTGGTCTCCAAGCAACACCAGTTCTGTTCTCCCGATTAGTTGTGTAGTGGTTAAATTTACACGGCTTCTTTCAACTTGCTCTGTGCATGCAGCTTAGTTTGTTATGTAGACCTGGTTTGTATTCTAGGTACATCCCATCCCAGATGCATCCCTTACCTCAACATTCATGCATGCCAGAAATGAATTGGGGACTCATCCCATTGGGTATGTTTAGTTTAATGAAGAGAAGGACGAGGGGGGACATGATAGCAGTGTTCCAATATCTCAGGGGCTGCCACAAAGAAGAGGGAGTCAAGCTGTTTTCCAAGGCGCCTGAAGGCAGGACAAGAAGCAACGAATGCAAACTAATCAAGGAGAGAAGCAACCTAGAACTAAGGAGAAACTTCCTGACAGTTAGAACAATTAACCAGTGGAACAACCTGCCTCCAGAAGCGGTGAATGCTCCAACACTGGAAGTTTTTAAGAAGAGACTGGATAGCCATTTGTCCGAAATGGTATAGGGTTTCCTGCCTGAGCAGGGAGTTGGACTAGATGACCTCCAAGATCCCTTCCAACTTTACTATTATTATTATTGCTGTTGTTGTTGTTATCCCCTTCCACCTATTGCACAACATGACCCTAGACTCCTGATTCATTCTTAGAACTTGAACCTGAACCTTCTCCTTGAACTTTCCCTCACTTCATTGCTCCTGCATATTCTCTTGGAGAGCGTTCCCCTCTCAGAGGGAATACACTGCTTTTCCTGAACTCTTTTCAGGATGAGTGTTTTGCTTAAAAGAATGGTATCGCAAAATCAAGATCCTGCGTAATGGGAATGAATTTGTTTGGGCTTCATCCAACACAGAAAGGACGTTAGGCCTCCTTGAAGACCAGCCCTGGAAAGTATGCATTGTGATGGAATGTGCTGTAACTTCCTCTGCTTTCTACACAGTAGTACACGGAAGAGATGTTTTTGTCCTTTGCAGCAGAGATAGGTATGATTTACTTGCTGCCTTGTTCCTAACATGATCCCCAGCAATCGAGCGGGTGTTTTAAAGACAACAATATCCCTTGTTATCCAGAAATATTGATAACTGGGATTATCTGCATGATTTAGCTGCTGTTGTAAAGTCATAAGCAAGAATAGATTGATAATCTTTTATCAGTTCAGGTTACCCCTGTGTTTTCTTTAGCTCGTCTCCAAAATCACATGAAGTCTTGGGAAGCTGGCAAATCTCAATGAAATTTTGGTGGTCAGATGCCAAGGTTCTGGAAAATTTCAGATAGGATTGTGACAGCTTCATACGAGATCTTGCTAGAATTCAATATTTTCATTTAAATTGTTATTTAAATATTAGTGTTATTTATACAGTTGCAGGCCCTTTTGGGGGAAGTGTTACCACATTGCGTACTTTAGTGTAAGCTTCATTTAATACTGAGGTAAGCATGCAATGAATTCAGGTAAACGAGGCTAAGTTTAGGGAATTATTAGATCACAGGAATCGGAAAGAAGACAGGAAAAAGGAAACAAGCTGGAGACATTCCTTTAGCTTTCAACCTTCTCCGTGGGTAGATGAACATAATGGCATCAAGGATGGCCAGTTGCACATGGACAAAAGAAAGGAATTTCATCCCTCAGAAATCATAAGAGGGAATTTGTTTTGCATAAAATCTACACACGATCATTTCTACATACAGCACAGGTATGCTGTATACAGATTTGCTGTAGCTTAGCTAGAACTGTAGAGATTTTCATCCTACTAGAGTAATTAGTGAAATCCTTTGAAATGGACTCATGGGATCATTTCACCACAGCAGGGAAGTTTATAAGCAGGTGAGCTGTGTGTCATTTCAGCCTGCCAAATGTTGCTGGGCTAATCCAAGCTCACTCTTACCTCTTCCATTTAAAAAAATAAATAAAAATAAAACAGCTATCAAGACCCTCCATCTGCATTTCTAATTCTCTCATGCCTGAGATGCTGTCAATCCTGCCCAACATGGAATCTTCTGGGTTTGTAGTGATTGCATCTCCCAGAAGTCCATATTTGCATTGGAGGTGGCAACTCCCACATGCTTGATCTTCTTTCCTTAAATATAAAGCTGTTAGAGGGAATTTTACAACAATTAGGGAAGGGAAATATCTAAGTGCAAACTTATTTTGGGGGGTATACACCTGAAAATCCACCACTTTTTGAGCATCAGCCCCACCCACCGTTGTTCAGAGCTACACTCCGTCTTAGAATGTGTATTCCCAACAAGTTTTGATGACACTTGTTTCTTTCTTGGCAAAAAATAAGTGTTGATGTGCCAGACTGAAATCAAACAATCGCTCATGGCAGTCACTGTCATTCCAGAGCAGGTGAAATTTGATTTTCTCCTTACACCCTGGCTTATCATTCCCTGTGGAAGGAGAATGCAACCTTTCTTCATGCTGGGGACCACTTGGCAAAAAGCAGTAGGGTTAGAGCAATAGCTACAATTATTTAAATGTAATGATTTTTTAATAAAGTGCAGTGATAAATTCCCCATGTATTTAGTCACTTCCATCTGTCGCATTAAGCATTAAAATGTAACTTTTGGAGTCTTCTGTGGCCACATTGAAACCTTTGGAGGAAGCAGATGAGACCTTGGGATTTCAGGTTGATCACACCTGTTTCACAGGCCTTCCTTAACCATCTTCCTCGGCTTGGTTAGCTCTTTTGACATTGAAGAATGTCTCTGTATTGTGCAAATGCCTTGAAGGTCGTTCTGCTCTGAAACCACAGGAACATGCAGGTCCTTACAGGTCCTAAAGAGCAATTGCTAATCCCCAGACCCATTCCTCCAGGGTACCTACTTATCTCTGGACCTGTCATTAGAAGCCTTGTCTTGCACTTTGATCCTACCCATCTATCCTTCACCGCCTGCTTTTCTTCTGTATTAAGTCTGTGTCTCTTAATAGCTGCTGTGATATGTCTCTTAATAGCTGCTGTGCCAAAATTGTGCTCTGATGTTACCTGTTCATAAGCATGCAAGGCCCATGGGATCGGAAATGACTGAAGGAGGAAGCTTTTGTGTGTGTTTAGAATAACAATGCTACATGTTACTGCCGGGGAAGAGATTCTTTCCAAAAGGGATCAAGTGCCAAAAGGCCGTTATTATTGTGAGAATTTGCATTGGTCAAAAACTCAGAATTGTACGGATTGGCCTGATAAAAAAATTAACTGTTTTGAATTAAGATCACACCAACCTGATAACATGATAAAAACTTGCCTTTTTAGAGGGGGGAAAAAAAGAGAGCTGGTAATAGACCTTTTTGCAGCATCCTCTACTGCCAAGCAGGATGCTTCATCTTATGAGTCCCAGCAAAAAGGGAAGACACAACCAATGCCTTCAGTGCCAACTCATCTAAAGCACTTCCTCCCAATTCTACTGATCTCCAAGCTCTGGCATCCAGCGCAAAACTGGGAAGCAAGCTGATCATGGAGCCTCGCATCCTTAAGAACCGAGGGGATTCAGCTATCCTGGTCTCAGCTGCTAACAACTCCACAGCTGGCTTTTGAACAGGATCAGTCTGCTACTCAGGATAGGACAACAAATCCATACAGATCGTCTTAGCTTCTTGCAGAGTCTCCACCATTTGCATAAATGAATTTTGCATAGTAAAAAGAAAGGAATTTCTCAAGCCCCCAATTCTTCCTTTTCTACAGGTGGAAACAGATTGCGACTAAGTACCCACTGCAGACCAGCATCTGCCCTATTGTCATTCCTAATATGAGGGAACATTGAGCCTCCCTCATTAACAGATTCCTGAGTGGGTTTCTCTAATGAGACTGTATGCCATATATTAGTGGGACATACAGCTCATGCCCAAAGCCTTAATCTAATTTCCTATGTGAGTTCTTGCATGACTCATTCATGGAGCACCTAACATGGAAAGTAACATTCCTTAAATTCAAAACATTGGCCAGGCAAGTGTCAAAAATAATGTTCTTTGCCAGGAAAGAGTTTTATATCATCCAACTGGTTTTCCACTTTGGCCAGGAGGTGAACCTCCTTCCTTTCCTTCTGCCCAAGATCGAAAATCAACTAGAGAAAGAATAGCATGGATTAGATGTCAGCCATCATAGTCTGTCTGAGTAGAAGAGATGACACCAAGATGGTTCAGATTATCTTTTTGGCAATTTAACCATGTCCACAAGACCTCCCAGACTGTGATTTCCAGATGGGTTAAGGCATACATCACAGCAGCCTAGAAGATACAGAATAAGCTCAAGGAACTGTTGCCCACCTTGGCTGCCTTTGAGAATAACGTTCCCTGACAATACATCTGTAGGGCTGCCACATGTCCCCATTTATTAGACATTACAAAATAAACTCTTATGCCTGAGCTAAAATGTCCTTTACAAAGATTATTTCCAGAAGGCCTGTCCTCTCTGATACAAGATCATGCCTTTAGGGACAGAGCTAATATCTCCTCATTTCAGATGTTTTGCTTCTGCTGGAAGCAGAACTTGAGTTACCATGAAGGTCCTTTTATACCGTGAAGACAGAGAAGCATCAGAAATGGAAGGGCTGAGTATCTTGGGACCCACCAATATCTCCAATCATTTGTCCTTTCCTTCCCCTATACCTGCCTTTTCCCAATAGTTTCTTCTCTCTGCTCTTTTTCCAGCCTGCAGAATTCTGAGCCTATCTTCAGAGCAGGTGGGAAGGAGATGCCCACTTTCATATATTTTTTCTCCATTGTAAAAAATGGGCCTTCACTGTAAGTCCAAATGCTGTTCTTAGCAAAGTTATAACTGCAGATTTTAATAAGTCACTGTTCCAACTCCCATCAAAATGTGGTGTTCATAGTGCTTTCCAAGAGCCCTTTTGCCCTTTACGATCTGGGATGTAATTGGGATTAGGGAACCATCTTTTCCAGATGGAAGCAGGTAAAGGGGATGCAGTTAAAATAAGCCAGTAGCAAAACCAAACCAAAAATAAATTAAAACACCCAGACCAAATCCCAAACCAAACAAAAACACAAGTAAACAATGAGGATTACAGTTACATGTAGGTTCATTTTTTTCAGAATTATCATTCCATTTTTCTGAACAAGGAATTTATATGGCAGCCCTTTTAGTAAAGTTCGGGTAGAGTCTTTTAAAAGTGGACTGCTATTGTTGTGGATACCATGGTGGATTTTTCAGTGCATACATGCATGGTGTATGAGCACAGAGACATTGCAGTCATTCCCACTAAGTGAAAGAATATGCAGTGTGTCCTACACCCAATGATCTCCCACGACATTAGTTCAGCATAAAAAAGATTTTTTTTATCATCTGACTTACATGTTATGATAAACATAGTAGCTAGATTAAAGATAAAAGATAATTCCAAAAGATAAACAATCATGTTTGGGTTGGTCACTGGGACCAGATATTTACTCTTCCGAGCTTTCGGACTGGATGGGCTGGAGCCCATCTTCAGGGAATTTCTCTATTGGAATACATGCTTTGGGCTGTTCTGTAAGTTCCTATTGGCTGATTGGTGTGTTGATGGCTGGCGATTGGCTATCGTTTCCCTGGATTGCTAAGCCCTCGGCTCCTAAGTACTTGATAGGCTGGTGGTAATTCAGCACCCCTGTTAACTGACAAGGGTCTGTTTCCCAGGCTTCAATCATTTCCCTGGCTATCCTTATACCTGCATGACCAATGATCTTAGTTGCTATGAAATTAAATGTGTGTCCTTGTTCATTGCAATGTGAGGCTACCAATGAGTTGGGTCTCCTCGTCTGATCGCTCGCTTGTGTTCTTGCAATCTGGTGGTTAGCTTCCTCCCCAGTTGTCCCACATAGTCACAGGGGCAATCAAGGCAGGGGATCCACTAGATTAGTCTTGTGGCATGTTTTTGTCATAGCATGATGGGTGAATTTAATCATGGTGATTTGTTAACTGTAGGTTTTAGAGGAACACTACTTTTCTTCAGTTCTTTACACTTGACCTTGTCGCTGTGGGTGAGACCTGGACAAAAATAATTTGACTAGATTTTATCTGAATGTGTTTTTTAAAAATGAAATGAAACATGGTTAATGTGGCAATTGCATGCACCCCTCATCTTGCTGGCCAAGCCTAATATACGAACCAGGCCAGTACAGTTTTTCGTCTGTATTTAAAGAACCTCTGACTAAGTGCAAACTGAGAACTTCGGAGTCTTTTACAATGTGTTGGGGTTGATCATTTTTAACTAAACTCCTGATCTCCAATTTAGATTGGAACTTTTCATTAGTTTCTTAGTGAGAGTCTCTCACCAAGGAACAGATGCAAAGTACAGAACTGCCTGTTGTTCTTTTTTTCATCTCTACTTATTCCACACAAAGAGGTTTTAGGACTGGCTTTTGCATGAGATATTCTGAATGTTACAACACAACAGAATATCTGAATCTTAAGAATATCTGAATTACCAGCAGTGCTTTTTTTTGTAAAAAAAAAAAAAAAAAAAGATGCCAGAACTTACACATGTCATAAAACCCACCTTGCCTACCCTACAAGGTTTACCTTTGTAGTTGAAAAAAAAAACCCTTCAATTTTTAGTGTATCTAAAAGACTAGGATTTTGTTTAAGGCAACTCTGGAAAATCTATCAAAAAAAGGTGCCGGAACTCCATTCCGGTGCCTTCTATGACAAAAAAAGCCCTGATTACCAGGATATGAAAATAACATGCATATGAATCAATATAATATGTACAATGTAAAACTAGGTTATCTATAGCAGAAAAAAATGGCTTTCTGCTGTGCTTGGCCTGATTAAAATAATGTTTTGTTTTGTTTTTAAAAAAGTAGCTTATATGCTTGCTCTTGCATTTTTCAGTAGATGGCAGGAGATACCACTGAATCCAGCTAGAAATTGCAGCCCAGCTCTGGACCTCTCCTTCTGCTGTTTTAGGAAAGTATGATTCACAGAACATCATATCTTCTTGTTGATGCCTGGGGAAAATTATTTATGAGTATGGATCTGTGTTAAACTCTTCCACTGCATACTCCCCTGCCTAATCTAGAGAGGTTAAGGCAAATATTAAAACAATATTGGAATGACTCTCTGTTCTGGGTAAGAATATCTGGCTCCTTGATTAGTTGTTCATGCAGTGAAAATTAATACAGTACCATAAATTGTTTTAAATGAATTCTCCAGACCTTCAAAAAAGGAAACTGTGTCCCTTATTTTTTTTTGTAGCATAACTAGAGAGAAAAAATAGTAACTGGAGATGAGCTAGTTTTCTCCTCTAAGCTGAGCTAGCTGCTCATCTGTAAATGAATAAATAACTGTATTTTAAAGATACAGCTTGGCAACTTTTTACTTGCTGTTATCTATTAGTTAGCCCAAAGTTTGCAATTTGTAAATTAGTAGCATGGACATTTCATTGTATTTAATCTGTTCCAACATCATGCTGAGTAACGTCCCAATGTCTAATACAGACTGTTCTAAAATAAGACTAAGACTAAAATTCAGGCTGCAGCTGATAAGATAAGCTATCAGAAGTCAATAAAATAAAAATTATATTATAAAAAAATAGAATGGAAATAACTTGCCTTTAAAACCTTTTTTTCAAGTAGCTGCCCCCATTGTTAAGTGAAACTTTAACAGAATAATATAATTGGAAGGGACCTTGGAGGTCTTCTAGTCCAACCCCCTGCTTAATATAGTGTATACATTAGTGTATACACAGGTTCAGTGGTGCAAACAAACATACCACTATTTCCGTCATAGAACATTCATGAAGTCCAATTTTCAGATACAGCAACTCAATAAAAAGAGGTTAGGAAAATGTTTGTCAAGGTAGGAATTCACTGAGTCTGCCAAACTTGATAAACTTATGGAAAATGTGCTGAGATTTTCAGAACCAAACCCATGGGCATTTTTTTAAAAAATAAATTAAAGGGGAGGAAGCCCAAATAATTCCAGTTCTCTTCTTGGCCCAGTTAAAGAATGTTCCCAAACCTCAAATTAATGGGCCTAAACATTCATAGTTTACATAGTGAACATTCCTTATCTTTCCCCCTTTGAGTACAGGACTGGTATTCATAAATTCTTATTTTGGCAGCTTACTTTTGGAAAATTTTCTCTCTCACTTATCCCACTTTGCTTGTGGCAATTCCAAGTCTTTAGACCTGTAAAGAATTCCACTGTGCAATGTCTTGCTCAGGTATATGTTAGAGAGGTCAAGGTGAACATGCCCTTGGATAGATAAAAGAGTGAGCAAATCCTAGTGTCTGTTCTTGAGGATGATCCTTTACCAGGAGTTTAAAAATGGCTGGAAATGAAGGCAAATCAAGAAAATCAGCACCTCTAAGAAATACTTGTATCACTGTGACTGTGTCCACCCAACTTTAGCAATCTGCATATGAGTCTCTAGCAAAATATTTAATAACAACACACACCCACATGCCAACCTATAAAGAACATGAAAAAATTAAGTGGGCTCCAAACAAATATACTTTTTTTAAAAAAAATATTAAGAGCATAATAATTGACTATGCTATGGAAGTTTTACAGTTGTTTGAGATAGACCAGATTTTGAAAAGAGCTGAAGAACTGCAAACATCTCTTCCCAATATTATATTAGATGAAATAAAACAAACCTTGAAAAACGAATAAAGAGAATGTTAATGTGTAGTGATAGTAATCATGGTCTCAGTCCTAATACTTTTGTCCCCATTGCTGTCCCAATTTGGTTCCCTCTCACTAACAAAAATGGTCTTCATTAATTAGAAGACTTTTACTCAAGTTATACAAATATATAGTGCCTGGAAAAAAATGGGGAGAAAAAGCTGATCCCAGCAAGAAATTCAAGGTTAAAGTCTCTTTATTCTCACTGGTCCTTTTTCCCAGAATGGGGAAGTAGCAATCAATCCTGCCTTCAAGGGCAGAACTACTACAGTTGAAGTCATGCATAGTTGATGATGATGTTATCCATTGAGTCTGATTCTTGGTAATTCTATGGGCCGGGTCTCTCCTCATCTTTCAATCTTGCACTATTTCTTTTGAGTTTTTCTACACTCTAGCACAGTGTTTCTCAACCTTGACAATTTTCAGGCATGTGGACTTCAACTCCCAGAATTGCTGCTGGCTGTGGAATTCTGGGAGTTGAAGTCCACATGCCTGAAAATTGTCAAGGTTGAGAAACACTGCCGGTGTCTAGCTACCGTGTTCTTTGACGGCCCGGTTTCCTTTTACCACAAACTCTTCCAAACATAATTGCTTTTTCCAGCGAATTCCCCTGCATGACATGGCCAAAATAAGTGAGATGCAGTTTTGTTACTTTGCCTTCCAGTGAGGTGTCTGGTGTTATGTGCTCAAGTACTTGCTTGTCAGTGACCTTTGCTGTCCAAGGAATACGGAGGAGTCTTCTCTAGCACCTCAGCTCAAAAGAGTAGATTTTCTTCCTGTCTTGCTTTTCATGCATAATGTATTCTACCTTTCTTGCCTTTATGTTCCTATCTGACACAAAAGGAGCAAGAATGAAGAAGCTTATAGTCCCTGTTGACTGACTGCTTTCCAGACAGCCTGATTGCAACTCTGTCTCTTTAGGCCGTAGGACTTTCACTCTGCCATTCCATCTTAAAGTCCTTTGGTGCTCATAGTTTCCTCATTCTGTCAGCTGTTGTTCTCAAGACTGCCTCCCTTATTTAAAGCCTTTTGTGTCATGCTATAATCTTTAACCCTTAATCACTCAGCCAAGGGCTCATGAATGAGTTTTGTTCTAGCCAAGATGTCCTTGATTTACATTTTCTTGCAAATTAGTGGGTAAAATTCTGCCAAAGTGATGCGTTCCCAAATCCAATTGATGTCAGTATGTACTCGATTTTCCTGCCAAAAATCAGGAGCATTAATTAATTGTATGGCCCATGTGTGTTTTCTGGGTGAAATAGGCAGGTGGATTGAAGAGCTGTATATCAGTGTTAAAGCTTGCGCTTTGCAGGCAGGGACCCACAGTTCTGATCTTTGGCACCTCTAGATGGAAAGCAGCATCGAGAGCAGCTGGGGTAGGTATCTCTGAGCAGCTGAAGATAAGACAAGATGGGCAGACTACTGTGATCAAATACAAGATAATCAGAACTTGGTTGCAGAAATCTGGTGATCCAGTAGATGACATCAAAGAATTAGAATTTTTGGTTTCTATTCATTGCTATCTATAATGTTGCAGCTGCTATATGGTAGCCTAAAAAGACAGTTTCCTATGTGGGTGAAGTAGGTGAAGCTCCATTTGACCAATAAAGAAATTGCTCCTGCTATTGTGAGTTAGGAAAAAACAATGCTTAGTGCACAAATCATGCCAGCTGGGGTGGGAGAGAAAGGAAGAGGCATTCCTGGTACCTCCTGTTCTATAGTTCCCCTTTTGGCAAGGAGGTAACTTAGCGTCTTCAAGAGGTTTTGTCTCCTGAAACAGACCAATAGATGATTGCTGCAGGCTTGCAGTCCTGACAACAGGCAAAAAAGCTCATGGTAGCTCATAAGAATTAGAGAATTAGTTAATTCCTCTCAAATCTACACATACTGCAAAGGGGGAGTTTGGTTTTTCCCTAGGGCAGCGGTTCTCAACCTATGGGTTGCGACCCCATTTGGGATTGATTGACCATTTCACGGGGGTCGCCAAGCAAGGCTGTCCACCATTTTTTTTCCCTTTTCCGGCAGGTGCCTTACCTCTCTTGGGCTGGGCCAGCTGGTGGCCCAGCCAGTGGTCGGCCTGCTCCGTCTCTGCCGCTTGCCAGCTACGCCTCAGCCGGCGCAGGGGGCGGCACCATGCATGTGCGGCGCTCTCGGGCAGGGAAAGTCCTTGACTTACGACCAGTTGGGCAGTCCTCAACTTACAACCGGTTTAGTCCTCGACTTACGACCGGTTTAGTCCTCGACTTACGACCGGTTGGGGATTGCGGCATTAAAAAGGTTGAGAACCACTGCCCTAGGGTAATTTAGTCATTGGGTGAGGAAGCCACAATCAGGATGAACTTCTGCTGCTGCAAAGGGCACTTAGATCTTGACAATTGCCCATCGATGCCAGCTCAGGTTACGCCTCAGGTGTGATATGTTATGTCCCGAGCCTTGCAAACGGCTCGGGCGTTTGCAGGCAGTCCCGGGCAGGTGCAAAGCTGCCCGGGACCAGACAGGCTGTCGCCAGCGCCGTGCGCATGCGCGGGTGCTGGCGCGGGAAAAGTAACCCATTTACCCGGGAGTTGCCTATATAAGAGGCTGTGAGGCGTTTGGGCTGAGCTGAAGCCATCTTCCTGTAAGCTGAACGCTGAATAAAAGAACCTGAGAACTCCAGCTGCTTCTCGTGTCTGTTTTCCCGCCAAGGACGCAACACTGGCGACGAGGATGGGATGCCTTGCACTACCTGGAAAGGAAAAAGTGTAAGCTTACCCAAGGAGTCCTGAGCGGCGGAAGAGGAACGGTGTTGACTCAGCAGCTGCCCGCCAATCCAGTGCGCATTCGGGGGTAGGCTGGCTGATAGACCCGTCTCCTGAAGATCCGAAGATGGCGAAAATCGGAAGGCTTGCGGAATTCGACGTCTCACATCCAGAGCGGTGGGAGTCCTACGTATCCAGAATGGAGAACTACTTCAAGGCAAACCAAGTGAGGGAAGATAGCTTGAAGGCTGCCACCCTGCTTTGCGCTTGCGGCCAAGACGCCTTCGAAATCGCAGAAAACCTTGCAGCACCTGTTCCAGTAGAGTCTGTAAGCTACGCAGACCTGAAGAAGCTGCTGAAGGACCACTTCCACCCCAAGGTGTCCGTTATCTCATGGCGCCACACCTTCGAGCAGAGGGATCAACGGTCCGGGGAGTCAGCCAAGGAGTACATCGCCGCGTTACGGAAGGCCGCCAAGCCCTGCGAGTTCAAGGACCTCGAGGAACGACTGAGGGACCGATTCGTGTGCGGGTTGAGGCATCGAGAGCTACAACAGAGACTTTTCGCTAAGGAAGAATTATCCTTCCAAGACGCTTTAAGGGAAGCCACCGCGGAAGAAGCAGCAGGCGGCGCCGTCAAGAACATGCGGCCGATCAGAAGCAGTGCAGAGGGTGCGTCCGTGCACCAAGAAGACGTCCGACGAAACTCCGAGGAGGATCCGGACGAAGAAGTCGACCGTCTACACCCCGCGAAGGGAGAAAATCAGAAGGAAAGCTCTTCAGCTCCGCTCAAGTGCATCGGCTGTGGAGGTCGCCACAGGAGAACCGACTGCAAGTTCCGCTCCGCTACCTGCCGGGCATGCGGCAAACAAGGGCACATTGCAGCTGTGTGTCTGGGCCGACGAAAGGCACAACCTCAAGAAGAACGCCTGAAGGGTACCAGAGTCCCCAGCCAGAATAGGGTAGGTTTTTGCGCTTCGCGTAGAAACATTTGTAGGACAGGCACACACAAGCCCATGAAGAAAAAGCTGTCACTCAACGTGAAGCTACAAGGGGTTCCATTATCTATGGAACTAGACACAGGGTCTGCCCTTTCCATCATTTCATTGCATACATTTAGGAAGATTTGTTCCAGTAGTGGGACTAAGGCCAAGTTAAGGCCTTCTGATATTGTATTAACTGATTTTCAGAACTCAAGAGTGTGTGTTAAGGGGGAGGCCACCCTTAACGTGCAATACAAGAGTTTTGAAGGTCCACTAGACTTGTTAGTAGTAGGGGGTGAAAGAACGAGTCTCATAGGACTCGATTGGTTTGAGGCCCTGGGGATACACGTCACAGGACTCAACAGCTTACAAACACTCGACCTACAGGAAGTCTGCAAGGAATTTGCAGATGTTTTCAGCCCCCAGCTGGGCACATTCAAAGGACCACCTGTGTCCTTAAAGCTAGACCCCACTGTCACTCCCATTAGGATTAAAGCAAGAAGGGTCCCTTTTGCTTTAAAAAGTAAGATTGACACTGAATTAGACAAACTAATCCAACAAGGAATCCTAGAACCTGTTGATTCCAGCCCATGGGAGACCCCCATTGTCACGCCTCTAAAGGCAAATGGGGACATTCGCATTTGTGCTGATTACAAATGCACACTCAATAAGGCATTGCAGCAACATGCCTATCCTGTTCCTGTGGTCAGTCACATCCTGGCCTCTCTCAAGGGGGGGCGTGTTTTTGCAAAGCTTGACCTAGCTCAAGCATATCAACAGCTGCCTGTTGATAATGATGCTGCCATAGCTCAGACTATTGTGACCCACAGGGGAGCCTTTAAAGTAAAAAGGCTGCAGTTTGGAGTGAATGTCGCTCCTGGGATTTTCCAAAGCGTAATGGAAAACACACTACGAGGTATACCAGGGGTCTGCCCCTACTTTGACGATGTCTTGATTGCAGGAGACTCCACACACATTCTAGCTGAAAGGCTTAGGGCTGTCCTGTTAAGATTCAGGAAATCAGGCCTTAAGCTCAGAAAAGACAAATGCAAGATTGGGGTGCCTTCTACTGAATTTCTGGGATTCAAAATTGATGCTGCTGGGATTCATCCTGCTGAATCCAAACTAACTGCTATTTTAGAAGCACCCAGGCCAAAGTCTAAGGCCGAACTTCAGGCCTTCTTAGGCCTCCTGAATTTCTACAATTCTTTTCTTCCACATAAAGCTAGTGTAGCTGAGCCTCTTCACAGGCTACTAGACAAACAAGCTGTGTGGCTGTGGTCACAAGCACATGAGGCTTGCTTTAAAGAAGTCAAGGCCTTGCTCACTTCTAACAGTGTTCTTGCACATTTCAACGAGTCTCTCCCTGTGTGCATCGCTTGTGATGCATCCCCCTACGGGGTTGGAGCTGTCCTGAGTCACCTCAGGTCTGATGGAACTCAGGTTCCTATTGCATACTACTCCAGAACATTGTCTTCTGCCGAGCGCAACTACGCTCAGATAGACAGGGAGGCTCTGGCTGTTGTTGCTGGAATTAAAAAATTCCACGATTTTCTATATGGCAGGCATTTCACGGTCTTCACTGACCATAAGCCTCTGCTGGGACTGTTTACCACACGTAAGCAGACTCCCCACATCATTTCCCCTAGAATGCTTAGGTGGTCTATTTTTTTGTCTGCATATGATTTTTCATTACTCCACAAGCCTGGGAAAGAAATGGGCCATGCTGATGGCCTCAGTAGGTTGCCTCTGCCAGTAGTAGAAGCTGACCCCGCGCCAGCTGTCAACATTCTATCAATCCAAGCCTTGCCCGAGCTTCCTCTTAGTGCCAGGGATGTTACCGCTGAAACAGGTACAGATCACACACTTTCACGTGTCCGCTCCTGGGTCCTGTCCGGGTGGCCTGAGCACTGCCCTAGTCCTGAGTTTCAGAGTTTCTGGTCCAAAAGGAACGAATTGTCCCTTTCTCAGGGTTGTTTGCTTTGGGGAAACAGAGTTGTCATTCCCACCTCAATGAGGACTAGGGTCTTAGAATCCCTCCACGAGGGTCATCCTGGCATTGTTCGCATGAAGGCTCTTGCACGCAGCCACTTGTGGTGGCCTGCTTTAGATAAAGATATTGAGGCTAAGGTACACGCATGCCACATGTGCCAACGATCTCGCCCAGAGATGCCCCAAGCTCCTGTGCATAAATGGGAGGAAACACAGTCCCCATGGTCTAGGGTGCACATTGACTACGCTGGGCCCTTTCAGGGCCAGTTCTTCTTGGTCCTTGTTGACAGCCATTCAAAATGGCTTGAGGTTGTGCCTGTCTCGTCCACCACCACTGCAAAGACTATTCAGGTACTGAGGGGGATTTTTGCTGCACACGGGCTGCCAGATGTCATTGTGTCTGACAACGGCCCTCAATTCACCTCCTCCGAATTCCAAGCTTTCTTACAGGCAAACCTGATTCGTCATGCCACATCTGCGCCTTTTCACCCATCCACCAACGGTATGGCTGAACGCATGGTGCGCATCGCAAAGGACGCCTTGAAGAGACTCACCTACGGGGACTGGCATCACAGGTTGGCTGACTTTCTCCTTTCTTATCGCACCACACCGTCCACTTCTACAGGGAGAAGTCCAGCTGAACTTCGTTGGGGGCGCCAACTTACTACGAGACTTGACCGGTTGCATCCGGACAGACTGCCTTCATCTACCTCACATCCTAGGGCACCTAGACAACTACTTGTGGGTGCCCCGGTTTGGGCTCGCAATTACGGGCCTGGTCATACATGGGTCCCCGCTTCTGTGTCCAGGATCACAGGTCCTCTCTCCTACGAGGTTGCCCTGGACAACGGTCGTGTCCTGCGTCGGCACATCGACCAACTCCGCTCTAGGCGGGACTTTTCTGCTGAAACTCCTGGGTCTTTTCCAGGGGGGGAGGGGGACCCTTTGGAGCAAAGGGAAGGGCAAGAGCTACTGCCCATCGCCACTGAGGGAGCCACAAACGGCTCGTCCCAAGGTTCTGCAATTGCTCCGAAAAGGAAGTCTTGGAGCTTACCCACACAACAGGCACTCACGCCTACTCCAGCCAGGGAGTTACCCCGGGGGCATACTCACTTTCCACACACAGCACACAGCACTCCAGCAACGGAGGATACCCGGGGGCATCCCAACAAATCATTCCCCGCAAGAGAGCTGGCACACAATGCCCAAGGTTGGCCTGACCTTACCCCAAATCCTACAGGGGGTCAAACATACACAGAGCTAGTCGAGGAACCAAGTCCCGACTACAACACCCCTAGCACAAATCAGGGGACACCTGAGTTTTGGGAGAGTACAGAAACCCACACGAGCCCAAACACAGAATGGGGTTCAGGGAATAGACAGCCTCCTGACAGGTCTTGGACTGACCTAGGGGGTTCTACAGAGACGCCCAGCAGTGGCTATCACTTCAAGGGGCCTGAGGGTCTACAGCTAGGTAGGACAACCAGGTCACAAAGCAACAGAAGCCCTGGCCTGACGAGCCCGGTGGGCAAGCAAGCAGGCCAGGCATCGGGGCACAGTCCTTGGAAGACACCAGGGCACAGTAGAGAGAACAGGCTCACGCCTCCCTCCAGTCAGGGGACTTATGCCAGTAACCCAGAGCTAAGAAGGTCACAGAGAGCAAAGAAATCTCCTAAGTACCTAGAAGATTACATAACATTGTTGGCAAGACAAAAGCCAGTAAACAGTGGGAACACTGGGGAGCAAATTGTCGTGTAAAATAAATGTTGTATGTTGGTAGTAGTTTTAGCCCGGGGGAAAGGGGTGTTATGTCCCGAGCCTTGCAAACGGCTCGGGCGTTTGCAGGCAGTCCCGGGCAGGTGCAAAGCTGCCCGGGACCAGACAGGCTGTCGCCAGCGCCGTGCGCATGCGCGGGTGCTGGCGCGGGAAAAGTAACCCATTTACCCGGGAGTTGCCTATATAAGAGGCTGTGAGGCGTTTGGCTGAGCTGAAGCCATCTTCCTGTAAGCTGAACGCTGAATAAAAGAACCTGAGAACTCCAGCTGTTTCTCGTGTCTGTTTTCCCGCCAAGGACGCAACATGATAGGCATAACCAGGAGAATGGTGTCTTATTTTTTTGTATAAAAAAGAAGAGGAAAAAAGCATGAAGGCTATAATCCTCTACTGTTGCCCCTGAGGAAAGTGGGTTTTACTTCTGAGGAGGAGTATACTTTCAGTGCATTTGTCTGATCAGAGTCTTGGAAAATAAACTAGGGCTGCTTTCCTGAGACATCAATTTGCTATAAATTTATATTGACCAAACTCTGCAGCTACTTCCTTATCATGTGATTCTTGGAATAGTAAATATTTGATGTGAGAACATTACTGATAAAATGTTAGAAAGTGAATAGGACATTCAAACAACAAGATGAGAGTTTGAAGAGTTATCAATGGGAATGAAAAGGCCTGGAACTGGTGTCAAAATAATTTCCCAAACATCTGTCCATTAATTTCTGAAAAAAAAAAATTTTGAATAGCCCTTTTAAGACTAAAATCCCCTTAATCAGGATTTTAAGGCAGTGATCAGGCATGCTGCTAATTATAGGTGTACAGCTTTTACTTGGCCAAGGGCTGCCTTGGAAAACTATTTTGGGCATAACTAGGGCAAAAACTAAATTTATGCACAGTAAATCTAAATGTAATGAACATTAAATGTAAATGAAATATAGCTGATTTGATCATCCTCTGTATTGTATTTAACAATTCCCTATTTTGTTTGTTGTAAAAATTACAACTTTTGCAGTTCTCTGATTGCAGGCCCTCTAGATTTTGAGGGCCGTGTTTTAAAAAAATCAAAATGGTCTAAAATCATCATGTTTGGGGGGGTTCCATGTTGGGGAAGCTTTAATAGACATGAGGATTGCACCTCAATTCTGAGATGACATGAACTGAGGCAAACATTTCTTTCTCATTTTTCTCATTTCCTCTTGGATTGCGGAACATTTTTGGGCAGCGGCTAGGCTTCAGCTAAAATTATCTTCTATCGTGAAAGAAAGTAAGCATTCAAAATTCATTGGAAAATTTCCTGATGGAGTGGATATTTGAACCCAGGACTCATAGTAGTGTATTGGGGGCCATTCAAACACTGTGGAATGGACTAGGAACACTGACAGAAATGTAGTAGACAAAAAGCAGAGAGAAGACAGTTACTCTCGTTAGGTCAATGAATTTGACTTCAGGCATAAAGAGCAAAGAAGTAACTAAGGCTTTTGCCCGACTCCATCAGTACTAGTGAGACATTTATTAATCTGGGTCAGCTGCAGCTACGTATAATGGCAGTAGAAACATGATTAGATAAAGCTACTTATGTAAACTTCATAGCACTGGAAAGTACCACTCATCATATTGGCTTGTTTAATAAAGCATCTTGTATAATGTCAGCTTGCCTTGTCTTTCTTCGTTAGCAGGAGGAATTAAAGAGATGGCAGACATAAGCAGAATGTCTGTCTGTCATCTTGGCTGAACATTACTTTGGGCTTCGTGCTTTTTTAAAATGAGCTTGAATCCATTACGTTTCCATTCTTGCTTTTTACAACAGTATGAACAGTAACAACATTCTTCATACAAATTAGTAGCTTTGAGTTCTATATTAGAGTGGAACTGTTAGCATGATCACCATCAGTTCTGTCAGAACAAAACAGCTCAAAATTGGCACAGACTTTTGGCGGAGTTTTTAAGGGGATAATTTGCCTTTGAGCTTTAGAGTTAACATACTTCCAGTATTAGAAAACCTAGATTTCCTCTCAAGCCCTTTGCAAGACTGGAGGCATTTTGCTCTCCTTTTCTTTGTAAATAGCACTCATGCTACTACATAAGACCAACATATCTCTAACTGCATCAGATCATTCTGAATTTTTATGGGAAACTGCCAGCCAACAGATACACTGCTATTTGATGGTTGTTGTTGTTGTTTTTGCCAGCCCTCAAAGTTTAGTTGTCCTGTACTGGAGAAAGCTTCAAAGAGGAAAGGATGCCTTTCTTCTCTCCTTCTTAAGGCTGAACTACCTACAATGTGGGAGATTTATGATTATCTTTCCTGAATAATAAAAAGAGCAGCTTGTTTGGGGAATTAGATTGTAGAGCACAGCCAGACAGTCACGTTAAAGCACTTTCCTCCAGTCTGAGCTGGCAGAAAAGTTCACCAGCATAAATTGTGCTGCCCTCATTACCGATCCCTATTCTGCCTCAGCAGTGAAGCTAGCCAACTGGTGCTGTCCTTACTGTTTTAATGCAGGATAAATTATGGAAAATGATTGGATTCTCCTGGCTCCATTTCCCAAGTGTCACTTTCCAGGTGAATAAGAACCCACCAATCACTCTCCTTAATGGGTTGTGAGGCGGGTCTGGGTGAATAGAAGCAGGTGCAATAGTTGCCTAACTGGTCGTAGTCATGGAAGTGCTCCACACCTATAATTTCATGGGCAAATTTTGAACTACTTTGGGCTACTTCTTGCTCTTGACTTAACAGTAAACTATTGCTTGATAAGCCTTCTTTCAGTCATTTACAAAGTTTTCACCCAGATAACAGCAAAAGGAATATTGAGAACATTAAATGATGCACAACCAAGGGAGCAGGCAGAGTTCAGAAATTGGTAGAAGACAATGGATCACATCCAGGTCACTGAAAGGCACAACAAGGTACACCATGCCTCTTTGCATGGCTTTCATTGACTATGAAAAGGTGTTTAACTCAGAATTCCAACAAGCAATAATTAAGGCATTGCTCAACCAAGGCGTAGACGCTGTGTCAAGATTGAGTCGCTGTAGTGCCTTCTAGCTTCTTCCATTAATCAACTTGCCAGTGAAAAGGAGGAGGGGTGGAATGTGAAGAGAGGAAACACAATGCCAAGAAATTGTTCACAAACTGAGAGAGCCTGCCAAAACGCCAAGGTCACTACTGCAAGTGCTCAGTGGAGAAGTGGACTGTTCCCATAACATAAAGAAGTTTTACCATTGGACAATATGAACACCCAAGGGGTGGGGACAAGGAAATCTATTGTTTAACTAGGCAAGCATTCAAGTGGAAAAACAAGACTGGTTTTGCTTTTTCAGTTCTGAGATGGTGTATCCAATAAAGATTTACATTTTGGGTACTTAATTGCCCTGAGTGTTCCTTTTGTTGGGTTCGCCAGTCGGACTGTTGACCTACTGCTTACATAAACTTACTACAATCAATAAATGAAAAAACAATGGCAACAATTTGCCTTAATGATCTTAAAGTGAAAATCAACATAGAACAAGATGCATGACAAGGTGATACAATATCACCTATCCTTTTCTCAGCCTGCCTTGAAGAAGTATTTCACAACCTAGACTGGCAAAAGATGGAATAAAAATCAATGACACCTATTTAAGTCACTTAAGATTTGCAGATGATGTTGTTCTCTTCTCACAAGACCCAGAAGAGCTACAAAAACACATACAAGAGCAGGAGAACTATTTGGCTTAAAAAGAAACCTGAAAAAAAATAGGTTATGTTTAATAAAGTCACCAAAAAAAAAGAATATATATATATATCTGGAGAAGTAGAAGTTGTGGACCATTACATGTACCTTGGCCAATGGATCTCTATGGAAGGTGATATAATAAAGAAAATTGCAAGACATGGCAAATGTGGTTGGCAGGCATTTGGCAAGCTAAGCATAATTTTCAAGAACAACGTCTCCCCATACCTGAAGAGAAAAGTTATATATTCAGGTACTTGGGGGAGAGCTTCATTTTCCTCCACCTGCTTTTCACCCACCCCATCTCTGTCCTTTTGATCACCTTTCACTCTGCCACCTCTGCTGGTTTTGCTACCCTGGTCTCTGCCACCCCAGTTCATCTTCACTGTCTTCTTCCAATTGCAGTTGATGAGATTTGTGCCACCTGGCCCTTCACAAGGCAGCTACTAGCTGTGCCAGGGCATTTTCTTGAGGTTGTAGGAGATGATCAGGCTGAGCCCAAGGGAGGGGTCAAACACACAACATCAGTTTCTAGTCCCTTTGCGCCTACAAGAAATCTAAGTATAGCCCTCCTTGAATTGTGTTGACTCTTACCTACTGCAAATTAGCCTGGACCATTAGTGGTTCATATTCTTGTTTAAAGGTAGCATGAAATAAATTTGCATTGATTTTGGACCTAACTCTGGCTCCCAATTTCTTGTGCCTGACAGAGGTCACATGTGCCCTTGTCCAAATCATGGTGGCATTCCAAAACCTTGTGAGTTGGGAAAGAGCTAGGAGGGTGGATGAGTTGAAGAGGAGGCAGTCCTCTACCTTACTTGAAGGGCTTGGGTCTAGGAGGGACCAAGTTGGGAATGGCTTGGATAGGGGTGGATGGCTTGGATAGGGGTGGGTCTTTGCCTACTGCCCAGTGGGATTTGGCTAACAATAGCAATGGGGAGTGCCAGGACTGCCGTTGATAAGCAATGCAGACACATGACATTGCCCCTTTTCAACTGCATTGCTTAGTGATGGAAATTCTGATCCCAATTACCTTTGCTAATACCTGTATAAGAAGCCCATGTGAAGTCATTTGACAAGAGCTTCAGAAACCTTCAGTCAAGCATTATATAGGCAAATGTCACAGCGGAAGCGAAGTGTCTGGTCTCTCCTGTAAGCTATGCCAAAATGGTATGGGGGCAGCTCTTGATAATTAGGTAACAAGGGGATATATAAAAGATGGCCAATAGGAGCTGGGCAGAACCCAACCCTTGACTATATTATCTGCCTCATCATTAAGTAACATGTCCACACCAAAAATTGTACCAGGAGAAAAGAGTTTTATTGCTGCTTCAACATGGGGAACTGCCATAGTATACCCCTGGGTTTTGCGTGGAAAATGCATGTGATTCCTGCGGATTGGGTGATAATCTTGGCTTTGTCAGTGTGCACAGAGCACTCATTCAATTTATTCAATTTATTCCTTTAACCTGTTCATCTCCCGTGTGTGTGAGAGAGAGTGGCTCACCTACAAAAAATGAAGAGTTATAAAAGTTATAAACCAAAACCATTAGAAAAGCCAATTAAAGCAGTTTAAAACTTAATTTGCAGGAGAATACAACCCATTCAATTATTAAAATATATATATATACCCAACCAACAGGCTGCATGCCATCACTGGGTACCCAGGCCTGATGAGCTTCTTAAAGAGTCTTCTGAAAGGCTAGTAGGGTCAAGGCTAGCTTAACCTCATTCCTTCTTGCATGGACTGGAAAAAAAAATAATTGGTTTGAAAAGTAAACTCCCAAATGGGTTGTGTTAGTAGAACACGAAGACCTATTCACTCATTGGATGCTTAAAGTGCAGCTTTAGACACTTGACAATTAAAAAGGAAATAATAGGATGAGGCAAATAATTATGGCGGTTTTTGAGGATTTCCCAAGTTAATTTATTTTCTCACCTTTGTCGGAGCAGCTGCCGGGGAAGGAAGGGGTGGCTGCCCCAAGAGTGACAGAGATGGAAGGAATAATGGGGTCATACAGAAAGTCAGCATGCAGGCATCCGACCCTGGTTGCATTATGAGCCTTTTGTTTACAATGTCTGCAAATTTGGAAGCTTTCCTTCCATCGTACAAATTCATTTTTGTTAAGAGCATGGGACTTTTGAGTGTTACATTTCTGAAATGTTTTTGTGTGCATTCGTGGAAGTCATTAACTTCGATTTGTCAGTCTTGGGTTGCCTGATTATTACCTTCAGGTGAATTCTTGAGGTTATATAGAGTGTTGTGTCCTGAGCCTGCAAAAGCAGGCTTGGGACGTTGCAATGGTCCCGGGCATTCCAAAAGCTGCCTGGGACCAGACACAGTGGTGCCAGCCTTGTCGCAGGCGCAAGGCGGTTGCTGCCCGGGACCAGACAGAGCGGCGCCGGCCTTGAGCGCATGCGCAAGGCGCGAAAATGCTCTGTTACTGTTACTTGTTATTGCACGGCCATAAAAGGGGGCCTGCGAGCCTTTGTTGTTGTCCAGGTGTTGCTGTGAGAGAATAAAGAACTGTTTAACTTCGCATGAGTATTCATCATTCGCACGTGAACGGAGTACTTAACATAGAGTCTAAGTAAGTAATAAAGTTTCTCCATTCACAGTTCCTAATGGCTGGTTTTTGAAGAAAGGATCGTTCCTAAAGATGTTATTATTCTCGTAAAGATTGTTTTGCTCTTTTACGTTCTCTGTAAGAATGCCATGTACAGAGATAGAAAGGAAGAGAAAGAGTCATTGTTCACAAGAAGCATTAAAAGATAAATGTTACCATTGGTATCATGTTCCGTTACCTCAGCAATGCAAGTACAAGTGAACTGATTTTTCAGAGGCAGTTTCGTTGGAGGGGATGCAATATGCAAAATCTTTGGAGAACCATAAAACAGCCACTGCATTTTAAATTGTCTGCTTATTCAGAATCTCACACCGGTTCCCAAATAGCCAGGAATGGTAGTTATGTTTTCCAGAGGCTTTTTGCTCCTGGAGGTAAAAGAGCATAAATCTAGCAAATAAATCAATCAGGTTGGCCAGATAAAGTGGATTTGAACTTGGACCTTGTGCTATGATAGCTCCAGATCTCTTTTTCAAAGAGGAGGAGGAGGTGATTATGATCTGGGTATGAGTGTCAGTGGATAAAAGTATTGAACCTGAGGCTCCTGTTTTGCCTGGGGTCCTGGGTTGGGGTTTGAAGGCTGTAAACCAGTGGTTCTGAACCTTTTTAATGCCGCGACCCCCAACCGGTCGTAAGTCGAGGACTACTCAACCGGTCGTAAGTCGAGGACTACTCAACTGGTGCAGCACAGTTTGCAGAATGGGACTTTTGGTGGGCTCAGCAGGGCAGAGACAGCCTGGACAATTCCTATTGGCTTTTGAAAGCCAATAGAATTAGACTCTATTCAAGAGAGTCTATTCTATTGGCTTTCAAAAGCCAATAGAATAAAAGGGAGTAGCACAGCTAAGGAAAAGGGGGGGAAAAATGGCGGACTGCGTTGTTTGGCGACCCCCGTGAAATGGTCGTTCTACCCCAAATGGGGTCCCAACCCACAGGTTGAGAACCACTGCTGTAAACCATAGTCTTCAAACTTGGCCCTTTTATGACTTGTGGACTTCAACTCCCAGAATTCCTCAGCCAGCATGCCTGGCTGAGGAATTCTGGGAGTTGAAGTCTACAAGTTATAAAAGGGTCGGGTTTGAAGATCGCTACTGTAAACTATCCAGTCTCTTTTACATCTATAGGAACTGCAACTGTTGTTCTTGGTTCAATAGCTTGTGATCCAATGTAAGACTGAGGTGGCTCCATTGAGGAACAAAGAGTGAAATGGTGAAGAAGTATTAATTCAGATTGAGGGTTGGGCTTCTAGGGAGAAGGAGGATCCTTGGTACTCAATTTCATGTAGTATAGATACAATAAGAAGCACCAGCTAGAGTGCTAGGGTGGGTCACCAATCTGAAACTTTAAAGGCTGCATGATTCTGCAGCCCTCAATGGGTTGATTTCTTTCTTTCTTTCTTTCTTTCTTTCTTTCTTTCTTTCTTTCTTTCTTTCTTTCTTTCTTTCTTTCTTTCTTCCTTCCTTCCTTCCTTCCTTCCTTCCTTCCTTCCTTCCTTCCTTCCTCCCTTCTCTCCCTCCCTCCCTCCCTCCCTTCCTATTACTACCTTTCTTCTGGGCTGTTCTTATTCTATGATACTGTAGAACTGCTGCTCCTCTAAGCATCCTCTTGTTTCTAAGCTTCCTCATTTGCTTGTTTGTACTGGCACTGAATTCACTATCAGAAGGATTGATTGCATTTAATTTTTTAAAGACCCTGCACAAAGATTAAAAAGCACAGTCCCTGCCTGCAGGCTTATTCTCTGATAGGCAGAGTACAAAAGAAAAGGGATTAAGGGTGGGGGGGAAACAACATTAATATGTGAACAGATCTTGTGTGAATGTGATGGCCTCTGGAAACTGCTCAGAACTAGAGAAGTATGGATTCTGAAACCAGAGCAGCTTCATCTTGCAATATGCAAAAAATATCTCTTGAAAGCAGAACAAACAAAACTAATACTGCAGGGTTCCCCACTGAGGGGAAATTGAAAACTTTAAAACAAAAGAGATAGGCCTTGTATGACATGAAATATATGATATTTAAAGGATAGGAAGCCATAGTTTTATTCTATGGTAAGTTTGCCATCTAGAAGTTAATATGCAGAGAAGCAATGCAATTCCACTTTATCAACCTGACTGAATCACACAGTCCACAGGAGAGTTCCCTTTTGCTTCATGCTTTATAACAATAATTCAAGGTAGTATGGGAGGTAAATTAAAAAGCAAAAGAAAACTAACTTTAAAAAAAGCATCCACACCTCAGTTATTATTGGGGCATTTCTCACATATTTGAAGGGCATTCAATGTTAAAAACCTGGTTTTTTTTTTCATTTTGGCACAAATTAAGGTGAAATTAAGTTTTTGTAGAAGGGAGGAAGTGTAGACTCCTTTGTATCATAAAAGTTGTAATGTTACTAATATGGGATGTACCCTTTCATTTTTGGCTAAAATATTTCATAACTGAAAGAAGTAGTTGTTAGTTGTTGGTATTTGTTGAGACCAAATGACTGACGTAGTACCACATGAAACAAGCCTAACCTTAGTGCCAGAATTATGATTAGCACATATCAGAACTGCTATGCAAAAGATTTAGAAATAAACTGCAAGGAAAAAGAACATGTTGTCTGGCCTATTTGAAAAGAGAATAGTTTTTCCTTCTTTCATGGTTCAAGTCTTGATGTAAGGCTGGGACCATCTAGGTTAGGGGTCTTCAAACTTGGCCCTTTTATGACTTGCTGGCTGAGGAATTCTGGGAGTTGAAGTCCACAAGTTTGAAGACCACTGATCTAGGTCAGGACTTTTCAACCTTTTCACCCATTGTACCACTTTTAGGATATGAAAACATCCGAGTACCACCAGTCTCCTAGCAAGGTGTCAAAAACTTGATGACTGGGTAAATTTGACAAATTTTGAGATACTTTATCTAGAGGGATGGGATTTACTTTATGGGTGGCATGCCTATTTAATATTTAATAAAAAAATAGATTGGGCTTTTAAATCTCATATTTTAAGAATTTCTTTACTTAGGATTTGGAGAAAATATTATAAAAGTGATTTTAAAGTACCATTATGGGCTATACCTTGGCATGCGATAGAAGGAATAAAAAGAGGGGTTAAAATGGATATGGTGTCTTATAGACAGTTACTTAAATGGGATGGACAAAACTGGCAATTAAAATCACGGGAAGAATTAGCACAAGAAAATTTTACTTATTCTTGGTTCCAATATAGGCAACTACTAGATAGATGGAAGATGGATTGTAAGGTGGGTTTTCTTAGAGAAGATGAAAATCTTATTAAGCAACTGAAGGATCAAAGACAAACCCACATTAAGAGAATTTATGGGGTTTTAGTTGAATTGGACTCAGAAACGGAACTAATTAAAGATTGTATGATTAGATGGGCGCAGAACTTTGGTGAGCCAGTTTCATTGGACACCTGGGAAACTATTTGGGTGAGAAATGTCAAATTTACTCAAGCACAGAATTTAAGGGAGAATTTTTATAAAATGTTTTATAGATGGCACCTTGATCCACAAAAAATGTCTTATATGTACCCTGACGTGCAACCTAAATGCTGGAGATGTGGTTACAAGGAGGCTTCTTATTATCATATTTGGTGGTCATGCAGAGAGATAAAAGCATTTTGGATCAAAATATGGTGGAATATCCAGAGAATTTTTAGAAGGAGGGTAAAATTCACTCCGCAATTATTTTTGTTAGGTATTGTTACAGATTGTGATACAAAGGAGGTTGTATTGATGTTAAACTTGATCACAGCCGCGAGGCTGTTAGTTGGACAATATTGGAAGAAGGAATCTTTGCCTACATTGCAGGAATGGTTTTTTAAAGTAGCTTATCTGGCGGAAATGGCAAAGATTTCGGCTTTCTTAAAGCAACAAACGCAAGAGAAGTTTTTTGCTATCTGGGACAAATGGATAAAATTTATACAATTTAGATTGGGTATACAAAAATATTATATAGCCTTTTCATAAGTTTTATTTTTATATATATTATAGATATCTTTTTTATATATATAAATATAGAGTTTTTAATTTAATTTTTATTTTTTTTTATTATTTCTTAAGCCTATATTCTGCTCTGGGAAGCTCAGGGGGGGGGAAGGGAGGGTTTTTGGGAGGGGTGTGGGGTGGGGTTTTTTTTTTATATGTATTGTTTAATTTTTTTTTCTCTTTTGTATATGTTGTTTTTTGTTCTGTATTGTTCTTGTTTTTTTTGTAAAATTTATAAAACTTTTAATAATAAAAAAAAAAAACAAAATAATAAAAAAAAAAAAACTTGATGACAAAAAAAGGAAAAAAGTGATGAAGTAACAGGTGGTCCTTGACTTACAACAGTTTGCTTACTGACTGTTCGAAGTTACAATGGCACTGAAAAAGTACCCCCCAAGCCACAGCCGAGCAAGACATCTGCGTGCCCACCCGGCGGTGCTCTTCCTCCTGTCCAAGGTTTTCATTGTTGTGAGCATTTCTGTTGAGAATTGGCAACGGAGGTGGGGTGGGGGATGTTTGGTTTTTATTCCCCCCCCTCTGCTGGGTGGTTGCAGCAGGTTTTGGTCACTTCACATAACCCTGGGACACTGTGACCGTCATAAATATGAATCAGTTGCCAAGCATCTGAATGTAAATCACAAGACCCTGGAGATGCTGCAATATTCCAGCTGATCAGTGCTTCTTCTGGGCTCAGCAGAAGCACTAGGATCAGCGCCGAGCTCCAGCTGGAGCCTGACGCTGATCCTGGCACTTCCGCTGAGTCCTGACAGCCCTGAAGCTCCAACCATCTCTCGCTCAGGCTTGTGCGGTGCTGCCACCAGTTCAACCCATTCTACCACTTTTCTAGGATTGTTGCGTACCACCTGCCAGGTGCCAATGTACCACAGGTGGTACCCATACCACTGGTTGAAAAGCCCTGATCTAGGTCACCTTGAATTTAGCTCACAAATCTTGTTCCAGCATATGGCAGTAACTGCCTGGTATTGTCTAGGCTTGGAAGCTAAGCGAGGTTTGGCCTTACTGGTACTTGGATGGGAGAGTACTGGGAAATTCCAAGGCTGTTGGCTAAGAGATGGAAAACAACTTGAGGGGAAAAGGTGACAAGCCAGTTCTGCACTGTTGCCAAGAAAGTTACATGGATGTATTGAGGAGGCCACCAGGAGCTGAGCTTCATATGAAGGACATTTTCTCTTTCTTTGCAAATCTGAATTTAGTTTATTCTTCTCCAAATACCAGATAGAGACAACGATTCCCAGTGATTTGCAAAGGACAGATATTAGAATAATGACTCTCTCCCTAATACAAATAGGAACTTAAATGTTTGAGATAGCTGGCCACCATGGCCAGCTGTCATAAGGCAGAAGCTACAGCATTGAGAATGTTGACCACTCTAACCGAAGTGAAGGGAATAATAGCTGCCCCCCCGTGCTTTTTCCATGGCTGCTCCCACACTCTGGAACATTTTGCCTCCTGACAAAACAAGCAACCACCCCATTGCACACAAAAGAAGCTTTGTACAGACCCTCTTCAGAAGGGCCATGACACACTGCAGCACCACAACACTAAGAAAAGCGGAAAGGAAATGGCTGCTTGACTTCTTTCTCCATAATGGCTATCCAAAAAACTTCATATTCTGACATACAGCACTCAAACCATCACACACCACATAGTCAACCACTACGCAAAAACTAGACCTACCATACACAAAAGGGGTGTCAGAAATGGCAGCCAGAATTCTCCAACCCCTAGGAATAGCGATAGCCCACAAACCCACAGCCACACTCCGCCAGGAATTATCCAGAACCAAAGACAAGACGCAGAAGGATGAAAGAAACAATGTCATCTACAAAATCAATTGTAACCATTGCAACCAATTCTATGTGGGACAAACATCACATCAACTAAAAATCAGGATCCATGAACACCGTCTGGCAGTCAAATGCCACGATCCCAAATCCTTAATCTCTACCCACACTGACACCCACTAGCATCAGTTTGATTGGAGCAACACAAAAATCATCGGGCACACTACCACCCATCATGCTTGTGGGTTCATCAAAGCCTGGCACTCCATAAGTGATTCCATCAACAGACACATCGACCTACAGCCAGCCTATGAACCCCTCAGAATCCAAATCAACCCCACAGCCAAGACAGAGATAACAGCGACCCTCATCCAACCCATGCAAGCTCCTCTCCCACCAGCAGTTCACCTCCCAATGACCCTGACCTGATGTAACCTCCCCATCACAAGCTTCTCACTTGACACACCCACACCTGAAGCCCTTATAAACAGAAGAACACTGACCCTGACATCCCCTAAACTCCGCTGCAGATACATAACCTGGTAATGAAACATTCAGAAACCAACCCACAAGCTTGGAGAATGAACCTTCAACCTCACACTATCTCTATTATTGAGCCTGAAGAAGACCCTTATTTATTATTCTGCAGGACATTTGGACTTTCATGGCTATAAAGGTGCTTTTAGTTAGTTCTCAGAGGATTGTTTATATGTTATTCTTTGGTTGGTATTATTGTAAGCTGCCTTAAATTAAAAAAAAAAGTATGTAAATTTTTATAATGTGTGTGTATATATAAATGAAAATATAAATAATTAGTCCAGATGGTTATTATGAGAAAAAATATAAAACATTAAGACTTGTGCCTGTCTGGTTGTTTTTTTGTTTTTTGTTTTCCTCTTCCCTGCTCACCTGGTTTTCTTTTTGGGTCCCACCTTTTGCATCACAAGCCTCTAGGCCAGTGCTTCTCAACCTGTGGGTCGGGACCCCATTTGGGGTCGAACGACCATTTCACGGGGGTCGCCAAACAAGGCTCCGCCATTTTTTTTCCCTTTTCTTTGGCCACGCCCCTGGCACCCGGTGATGTATAAGTGGTTGGGGGTCACCACAACATGGGGAACTGTATTATGGGGTCGCGGCATTAGAAAGGTTGAGAACCACTGCTCTAGGCAGGGATTCTGCCTTGTATCATTTTTCTGGGTAGGCCTGGGAACCGTTTCTGTGGAATGATGAAGTTAGCTTTGTATAAATATTTAACTCTAAACTTCATTGCTGCATGATAAGCTGCATTCTATCACACAGTCGCTCCCGAAACACATCAAAAGTGTAGTGAAATAATCTGTATTCTTCCAAACTGTGTTTATTTGGAGGCCTGGGGCTTTGTAACAAACAAAGCAAAGAATCTGTCTTGGTTCAAGACATTCTTTTAAGCTGTCATTGCTATCAACGGCTATAATGACAGGCTTCTTGTAGCAATGAACAGAAAGGGAGGATTTAACCTAAACAAAAATGAAACTAAGCAATAGCCTTTAAACATAATGTGTTTCTTGATAAGCTGCTGTGCGTTCAGCATGCCTTCAGACTCTATTTTCAGCAGCAGGCTTCTTAATGTTTCCTCTTTGTTATTGCCCTGATCTAGTGGGCACTGGAGAGAGGTAGCGACTTCGCTTCAGTTTTATGGCATCTGTCATGGTGAGGTGCTGCTGTGCAATGCCAGGAAGATATTAGAGGCCATAACCCAAAATAAAGGAAATTGAAGCATTATCAACGGGACATAGCCTGCTCCAGGTACTGCCTGCTTTTAGTAGATTGGTTATTTCCTTAAAAGCTGGTAATTTAGGATTATCCTGGGATAATGCTTTTTCTGGTAGGAACAATCCCTACCTGAGTTGTTCTTCGCCATGGATGGTAGAAGATGTGATGTGAAAAGAAATGAGCAGATATCCAGTTCTTACAAGTGCCTGAGACTATGGGGTTGAGTATGTTCCTGGGGTGGCTTATGGGGGGGGGGCATGTAAGCCACCTAAACCATGTATAAATCAGTTACTGGGCATCCTTAGCACTGATGTCTAAGTTCGCTCATGTTTAATTTGTTATTTTCTTCTTAACATCCATACATGACAGGATACGTTTTCTTAGATTGCAGCTTGAGTCAGTAGCTGAGTCACTCTTTTTTCTTTTTAGTTTCTAGCATTTTGTTTATTTAGTGTTGACTATAAAGTTGCAGAATAACAGAGTTGGAAGGGAGCTTGGAGGTCTTCTAGTCCAACCCACTGCTCAAGAAAAAGACCCTATACCAGTGATGGCGAACCTTTTAGAGACTGAGTGCCCAAAAACTGCCCCTGCCCCCATCTGCCCCCCTGCCCGCCTGCAGGGCCACCCACCACCTCCACGGCCTGTCGCAGCAGATTGCCCAGGTGGCCCAGCAGTGCCATGGCAGCCATGCCCTCTGCCTGCACCCCGCATCATCATCTGCATGCAACGGGGTGTGAGGGCATAGTCTTGTCCCTGCTGCGTAGCTGCCATGTCCTTGGCTACGCTGCTCCATGCGGGCTGCTCCTGGGGGCGACTCTCCAGGGGGCTGCTGGTGAAGAGGCTGTGGGGGGAGGCAGGGCTGGGGCGCTGGGGCACGTGCCCATAAAGAGGGCTGTGAGTGCCCCCTCTGGCACGTGTGCCATAGGTTCACCATCACTGCCCTATACCATTCCAGACAAGTAGCTGTCCAGTCTATTCTTAAAAATTTCCAGTGATGAAGCACCCACAACTTCTGCAGGCAAGTGAAATGCCCACTCGGGGACATGGCCAAGCCACATTGTATCATTGCCCTACTCGCTGAACCTTTGGCCATTGATTTCAAATTGGCCACAGGAGCATGAGATCACTCCAGTTCTAGGTCAGGGGTTGGGCAATGTTTCAGAGATCATAGACAGCAATTCACCTTCTTAGCCTTCTACAGATCTTTGATTTACAGCCTTCGGGGGAAAATTTGGAGAAGAAATAAAGTGTGGGGGGAAAATGGTATTGGAGGCTTCTCTCTCTCAGTTTTAAGGTTAATTAAAAAGAAAGAAATTCTATGAAAATGTGACTATTTTTCTACTACATTTTGAAAGCAGGATCTTGGGATTCTGACAATGGAGTGATGGTGGATAATACATATCATCTATCTGTGGGCCCAAAGCTGCCCTTCCTCTTTCTTTTAAGTGAAAGACCTCTGTGCATCGATACTGAATAAGCCTAAAAAATTCTACCAAAGTACAGTAGTATATTTTGCTGCCAAAATTAAGTGGTAAATTTGATTTGTTCAGATTTTAGGGTGAGCTCGTGTTGGTTTTGTTTGCTTATTTGTTTTTGCTTTGTTCCTGCTCACTTTTTTGTTATGGCCCTGTCCTCATGTTTGAATGCCATTTTTTTCTCACATCGGTCAGTGATGGTCATTAGCCTGTGCTGTAACCTTTTCACTTTTCAAATATTTTGTATTCATAATTGGATCATGCTATCTGAGTGATAAAAGTAGATTTCTCTGAGTTCTCTGAATTCTCCTTTGCAGCATCATGGTTGGATGGGGTGTAAGAAAGAAAGAAAGAAAGAAAGAAAGAAAGAAAGAAAGAAAGAAAGAAAGGAGGGAGGGAGGGAGGGAGGGAGGGAGGGAGGGAGGGAGGGAGGGAGGGAGGGAGGGAGGGAGGGAGGGAAGAAAGGAAGGAAAGAAAGAAAGAAAGAAAGAAAGAAAGGGAGGGAGGGAAGAAAGAAAGAAAGAAAGAAGAAAAGAAAGAAAGAAAGAAAGAAAGAAAGAAAGAAAGAAAGAAAAAGAAAGAAAGAAAGGGAAACTAGAATATTTCAAGAAAAGCATATTCATCAGGAGATCTGTCTGAAGAAAATGTACTTGAAGAAAACCTTTGTAAGTGCCTCTTCGTTCCTGGCTGCCCTTTGTATGCTGTGTCACAAACCAAAGAAGGACTCACAAGTCCTTTCTATTACAGAGTCCCTACCTGCAGTATAAAGATAGTCCTTGACTTACAATTGTTAATTTAATGATCGTTCGAAGTTACAGTGAGAAAAGTGGTTTATGACCAGTTTTCCCACTTATGACAGTCACAGCAGTCATATGCTCAACACCAGGGCACTTGGCAACCAACATGTATGTATGTATGTATGTATGTATTCATTCATTCATTTATTTTTATAGAATTTTATTGATTTTCTATTTTTACAAATCATAGGTGCTTAGTAAACAATGTGTTGTCTGGGTTCATTTTTTAATTAACAATACATATTAAAATTGTTCTATGCTTCTTTTTCTTTGTTCTTCAATATCACTCTATCAGTTTCTACACATTCTGGCATTTTCTTAATTGCTTCTTTAAATAATGTTCTTCACTTTTCAAACATTAAACAAATGCAATTCTTGCTGCTATTAATACATGTAACATAAATTTAAATATCTTATTTAAATGGCTTCCCCCACTACAAAGAGTACCCATAAAAACAGAGGAAAAACTATTTGACGATTTAAATACTTCCTTTTCTGGCAAAGGAAGAAAGCTAGAGTTAGACTAAAGAAAATAGAGGACTTGATCTATTAGCTGGGCCCTATATTATCAAACAGGTGTTTGAATGTAGCTAGAAACAGATAACCTCTAAATACTAAAAGATCATCATATTTAGAAAGATAGGATTTGTACCTAGGATGGTATACTCTTCTATGAGATGGGAAACATGAAAATATTAGGATGCCTCTCAACAAAGGAAGCTTTTATTCACCTTAATGTCATTACTGTTGAGAAAAATTTATAAAGATACTTTGAACACTGAAGGGAAAACAAAATTGAAATAAGAGTTGGGAAAACAGGGTGACTTTAATTGCAAATAAAATTGAGACATGAACTAGATAGAAAAGATGTTGTAATCTAGAACAGGGGTCCCCAGTAGTGGGCCATGGCCCTACTGTGCACTGGGCCGCGGGACAGGCTGGCCAGTGTGCGTGCATGTGCATGCACACGCCCTCATTTGCACTAGCGCCACAGCCACAGGGCACAAAAACCATGGGGCACAGCACCACTGTGCCTTGGGGTGTGAAAACAGGCCACCGCCATGCCTTTGGGTGTGTAAATGGGCTGCCGCCGCGCTGTGGGATACAAAAATGGGCCATTGCTGCACCGCAGGTTGCAAAAACAGACCACTGCTGCACCACAGGGCACAAAATTAGACCACTGCCACACCACAGGGCACAAAAATGGGCCACTGCCATGCTGTGGGGCGCAGAAACAAGGCACTGTGCCACGTAAGAACGGGGCAGCGCTAGTGAGTATCACGTGGGTGCTAGCCCTGCTCCGTTTGCAGTGCACACATGTAATAATAATAATAATAAAGTTGGAAGGGATCTTGGAGGTCATCAAGTCCAACCCCCTGCTCAGGCAGGAAACCCTACACCATTTCGGACAAATGACTGTTCAGTCTCTTCTTAAAAACTTCCAGTGTTGGAGCATTCACCGCCTCTGGAAGCAGGTTGTTCCATTGGTTAATTGTTCTAACTGTCAGGAAGTTTCTCCTTAGTTCTAGGTTGCTTCTCTCCTTGATCAGTTTCAATCCATTGCTTCTTGTCCTGCCTTCAGGCGTCTTGGAGAATAGCTTGACTCCCTCTTCTTTGTGGCAGCCCCTAAGATATTGGAACACTGCTATCATGTCCACCCTCGTCCTTCTCTTCGTTAAACTAGACATACCCAATTCCAGCAACCGTTCCTTATATGTTTTAGCCTCCAGTCCCCTAAACATCTTTGTTGCTCTTCTCTGTACTCTTTCTAGAGTCTCAGCATCTTTTTTACATCATGGTGACCAAAACTGGATGCAGTATTCCAAGTGTGGCCTTACCAAGGCATTGTAAAGTGGTATTAATACTTCACGTGATCTTGATTCTATCCCTCTGTTAATGCAACCCACTGTATTGGCTTTTTTGGCAGCTGCAGCACACTGCTGGCTCATATTTAAATGTTTGTCCACTAGGACTCCGAGATCCCTCTCACAATTTACTACTATTGAACAAGGTACCCCCTATACTATACCTGTACATTTGGTTTTTCTTGCCTAAATGTAGAACCTTACTTTTTTCACCATTGAATTTCATTTTGTTAGATAGCGCCCAGTGTTCAAATCTGCCCAGGCCCTCCTGTATCTTAAGCCTGTCTTCTGGAGTGTTGCCTATTCCTGCCAGCTTGATGTCATCCACAAATTTGATGAGTTTCCCATGTATCCCCTCGTCCAAATAGTTGATGAAGTTGTTGAAGAGCACTGGGTCTTTGCTACTTTGGTCCTCCCACCTTCTTTTCAACTCACAGTTTGTAAAATTCCAAGCAAGCAAAGTAAAATGCTTCCCCCTCCCTTTTCCTCCAGTCCGCCAACCAACAAAAGTTGTTGACCTCCGATCTAAAACTATTGTTAATAGATATATTATTAGAAAAATATGATGAAAAACCATATATTTAATGTTGTACCAACATGTATTTATGATCGTTGCAGCATCTCGGGGCTCATGAGGTTGCCATCTGCAATCTTCCCAAATGGCTTCTGATAAGCAAAGCCAATGGGAGAAGCCAAATTTGCTTAATGATCATGTGATTCATGTAACAACTCCAGTGATTTACTTAAACCTGGAAAAAAAGGTTGTAAAATTGAGTGTGACTCACTTAACAACTGCTTTGCTGAGCAATGGAAATTCCAGTCCCAATTGCGGTCATAAGTCAAGGACTTAAAGCTTCCACTGTAGCTTTAAATGTAAAACACTCCATGTGTTTCACTTACAGGTATTATCTATGTTCCTGAGGCTGGAGAGAAGTGGAGGTATCATTTTCAAATGTTTGTAGCAAATGAAATTTTTAGTATGGTCATATAGACCAGCATAAGGAGGGTGTGATACAAGCAATTATAGAGAAATATAGAGAAAGAAAGGAAAAGAAGGAAGGAAGGAAGGAAGGAAGGAAGGAAGGAAGGAAGGAAGGAAGGAAGGAAAAGAAAGAAAGAAAGAAGGAAGGAAGAGAAATAAATAAATTAAATGTTTCTATTTGGCATATGTGATAGGAGATGAAGAATTTTGCTGTCCTTGCCATTGTTCACAGTAAGGACACACACACAGACACACACACAGACACACACACACGCGCGCGCGCACATACAGAAACACCCCTGTTTCTGCCTCCCTACAGCCTTTTTTGAGTCAGTCCTTCCATATTTTTTGTGCTGTGGGGAGAAAATCCAATTCATCCTGCCAAGAAGAGGAAGACAAAGATTGAGTCAACCATTATAAATAAGGTTTTGGTGGACCTCTGTTTGCCAGAACCAATTACAGCCCTGGAGCCATGTTGTTCTTCCATCCTTAGAACTATTTTGCACTCCTTGTTATTAACAAAAAAGGTGAAGCATTTAAATTGATTTGCTTGCTTCTCATTCTCACTTCGTCTCCATACTTTAGGAACTTGGAAGGGAGCAAAGAGAAATACCTCTCTCTCTCTCTCTTTCCAATTTTTATTACTTTGTCTTTGTAATCAACGATTATCAAATAATAGAAAGTCATAAGGAAATTAAGAGATGAAAATTAAAACATCCCATTATGGTATGGTTAATTAATCTAAAACACATTGCACCATTTTCCTGGGAAGCCAGTCTTGGATCAGCAGAGCGCTACCTGATCTTATTCTGCCATTTAATTATGTCTGTGAATGGGATTTGTTGGAGGGGGGCTGATTGAAAAAAAAAATTCCATGTAGCAGCAGGTTTCCTGCAGGAGGTAGATTTGGCAGGGCCCTCGATATGCTATTAGTGCTGTCACGAGATAGTTCTGAAATCTTTAACAGTCCTTTTCAGCCTTTTAATTCTTCCGATGTTTAAAACATTTTCTTAAAAACTGAATATTATCTATCTATCTATCTATCTATCATCTATCTATCTATCTATCTATCTATCTATCTATCTATCTATCTATCTATCTATCATGTCTGTCTGTCTGTCTGTCTGTCTGTCTGTCTTACATCATGATGCTTCACTTTTGATCTTCTACATCAGTGGCCATAATGGGGTGAGTGAGACAGGATCCTGAATTCAGTAGTTGACAGGTCTGTCCTTAAATTATTGTGACCAATCTGCCCTTTTGGGGGGGTATACATATAACAAAGATTTTCAGAGATATTTTTAATTTTATTATTTGCTTCAACTTACTGTTACTTAATTTTTCACCTGTAATAGTGTTTTGACATGATCTGTTCTTAATGATGAACTATTTTTATGGAAAAATACCAATGAGTTAATCTCTTATACAATAGTCCACTGTACTGCTATCTGATCTATTTTTTCATTCAAAAAAAATGGCACCATTGATTTTATAAAAATCTTCTTCCTTTGCATAAAGCCACTCAACAGATCTACATGAAATTTATAAGTGTTCCTTATATAGAAGCGATCACTCCTACAAATATGATCACATTCTCCTCTGAAACAATAAAGTTATGGGTGTTCTTTGTAACCAAACTCCTTTGAAAGGAGAATAGCTACAGAAAATTCTTTCATAGATTTTCGTGAAGTTTGACAACATTCTAGATTTTCCTGCACATTTAAAAACAAAGCTACACCTGTTTGTGTGCGTGTCATTCTGGACTATGAAAGGATAAAGTTCCATTTTGTTCTGGGTCAAGACACACTGGTTTCTGAATGACTCACAGTAGAGTGGTAATTTTCACAACAATAAATCAGTTATCTTTTTAGTGTTAACTGAAATATAGATATATAGGTCTACCAGATCTGCCCCCCCCCAACCGTTAAATGTCACCAATGGTATATTGACAACTCACTCTATCCCTATCTAGCTATGTATTTAATAATCTGGTCATTTTTTTTTTTACATTACCAACTTGCTGCTGTTTCTCTGTGCTCAGAGTTTCTATTTGATTTACCAAATGAGGCTCAGTTAATTTAGCATCAATTAAGTGGGAGGTGTTGATGATGTAGTATTGGACTACTGAACAGGGATGAAACTGTTCAAATTCTACTGATTAGCTTTTTCAGATGGCATGGATTATTCCATTCACCCCTGCTTTTGTGTGTGTGCGTGTGTGTGACAGATGTAGAGGAATAAAGAATGTTGTTTCTCTTTTCCCAAATGCTAGTTTTCTCCTCAAGCAATTCACAATTTGTCTCAGCACTTGTCTTCGTGCCACAACAGTTTGCATCAGCTCTGAATTACAGATTCTCAAGGCCAGCCTTAGGTTTTTCTTTGCTGGAAATAAAAATGCAAGTCGGTTGTCACCTCACCTCACAAAGGCACCTCTTATTGAAAGCCTATATGAACTCTCATATACTGGTTCAGTGAGAAATGCCAAAATGGAAATTTCCCAGGATGCGGCACGCACCCAGTGGCTTTTTATGCTGTATTTCAAAAAAGCAGGCAATCGCTTTTTCAAAATGGGGGATGATTACCTCAGCATTTCAAGTCAGAATAAAGGCTTTTACTTATTTTCCCCCCCTCCAAATCACAGGAAAGAGAAAAATAACTTGGATAGCTTGCCAGCCGCGCATAAACCAGCAAACTACCTTTAAATGTCCTCACACACAGGGTAAAGATGAAGATACATGAAGGAAACCAACGCTTATTGGATGAGGGGCAATGTTGAACTTGGAAAGCTGTGTGTCAAAGAAAGTTCCACCACTGATGACAATGGTCAGGGCCAAGATGAAATGGAGAGAATTGAAGAAGGAAAATCATAGATAATAGGAAGTTGGGAACAAAACAGAGATGAATCGTGGTTGATCACAGGTACTTGGAAAATCGAGCAGGAAGGTATACCCTCTCTTTGCATTTCCTTATATGATGCTATGCATTCAGTATCTAGCAAGAAGCACCAGGTCATTTAATCATCCAGGAGTCTTATGAGACACATCATACCTGAGCTCCAAAAATCAATCAGAAAACTCAAACTTTTCACTTTCATTTGTCGATCTCTGTGATTTTTGCATCCCAGTTAGAAAATATTTGCATGTTGTATTATACAAAATTATCATAATAAAATCAAAATAGTTCTGCACATTCCCAGCAACCAAAGGGAAACATTTTAAGCACGGGTGTCAAACTTTCCACGTCACACGTCACTCTTTTTGCATTGCCGGCAATGGGGTGGGTGCAGCTTTGGTATGATGAAACCGGTCCGCGGGCCGGCAGTTTGACACCCCTAATTTTAAGGTTCCTGTGTGTGTGTGTGGGGGGGAAATCTGGTTTCAAAAATAAAATATTCTTAAGACTTTGACTACAGTTAAAATTTAAATATTAATGAACAGAATGAGAGAAGCAAACAAAAGGACGTAACCAAAAATATTGAGTAAATATTGTGTTGAGTAAATCATAGTGTTGGGTGCAAAAATCACACCAGAAGTTTAACAGTGCTCTGTTTCCCCTGCTCGACCATGTCATTAGTCTCAAATTCAGAGACTAATTCTCACTTTGGACAATGTCAGCAAGAGTCGCTAAGAAGGGATGCAGGTATCCTATGGAGCAGTGTTTCCCAAACTTGACAATTTTAAGGCATGTGGACTTCAACTCCCAGAATTCCACAGCCAGCATTGCACATGCCTTAAAATTGTCAAGTTTGGGAAACACTGCTATGGAGAATTCTGGGCTTCTTTTTATGGTGGAATTTGTGCAATGAATCAGTACATGCAAAGCAATTGGCAGCTAATGTTTCCCCAGAAAAGACAGGTGTCCCTTCAGCATCAGTGTATGCTGGCTGCAAATGTAATCTCTTGTGTATCTGTGCATGGGGGGGGGATGGGAGGGGAAGAGGGAGAAGAATTGTGTTGAATGATATGGCTTGTGTTAATCTGGAGATGAGGTATTCTGGAATCTTGGGAAATATAAGGGGAAATAAGCATGTGTAAGTACAAATTCCCATCACAGATTTGAGAGAAGGGCAATAGCTCAGTGGTAGAGTTCATACTTTGCATGCCAAAAGCCTCAAGTCCAATAGTGTAGTAGGACTTAACGTATTTTAGCTGCAAAAATTTGGACTACCAGATTGCAGCAAAATGTTAGGAGTTTCTGTATCTTTTTGCTTCCATCTAATGATTACCCAGGTTTTTGCAGCGCAAATATGGTATTCTAATCAATAGAGATACTCCCAAAAAATCATGTTTGAAACTCTGTTAGTTAACTACTGACAATATTTTATTAGATAGATCAATAGTCTGACTCAGTGTTAGGCAGAACAGTATTCTGTTCCTGCAGATCTCAAGTTTGTTGTATATTTTAAAATTAAATGGGGGAAGTTATGCCAACTGAAATAAAGTTGACTCTTATTTTAAATTGACATTGTGTTATTTTCTTACCCTACTTTACAATCCTAATTCTTTCTTTAACACAGGTTTATTTCTTTGTCCTTTGTCTCCAAAGACATAGATTAAAAGCAAACTGGATATGGTGTTACAGCCACCTTGTGTACAATTTGCTGATGTTTAAATTAAGCCATCAATTGTTGCTTTACACTCATGATTGAAACATGAATCTAATCTTGATTACCAAAACAGCAGAATTCAATTGCAGAGAAATTAAGGATTTGATTTATACTTGTATGCTACGTGTTCAGGATCTGCCCACTAGATGGCATGTATCTCCGAGAGAGCTGAGATATTTAAATCCAAATGTAAACCATGGATTATTTGGCAGTATTGTCCACATGGCAAAGGGAGGGCAAAGGATGATACATATGTGATCTCACTGTGGTTTGTTACCCATGTCACTGATTGTCTAGTACCATCAGTGTTCTGCAGTAAAATAGGAATAAACTGTGATTTCTTGTGTTCAAATACGTTACTAATTATTAAGCCACTTTGACTTACACTGAATATTGTAAAAGGAGAAGCTGGAGGTTACATTTTCTGTTCTTTTGTTGCATGAGGTACTCTTTGGCTGTACAACTGCAACAAGATTTGTCTCTGCCTGTAGGAAACCTGTGACATAACGATTTGTGTCTGCTGCTAGACCCAAACTTCCTCATCACAGAATAAGGGCTGCAAAGCAATGCTGGATGGATTGAAACTAAAATACCACTAAAAGTAGGTATGTGGCTATTGCTAAGTCAGCAGCCTTTTCTCTCTTCACCTCAGGTGATCTGGACAGAGCACCCCTTTCAAGTCAAGCTTCCATGTTTGGGAGTCTCTGTTGTTTGCAAGCTGCACCTTCCAGTTCATGTTTCACAGCACAACCAAGGGCAAAGCTTTAAATACACTTGGTAGTATTTATAATAAGGACAAGGCAGGGGCCATATTCAGGGACATTAAGACATGTCTGCAATGATTTGAAAATTGGATGGAGTAAAATTTAGGAATAGCCTTGGGAACATACTAAATATTTCTGAATGTTAACCTTCAGAGCTAATTGAAGACAAGCTATGGACCCCACATTATTGTAACTGTGAAGAAGATCTGTGCAATTTCTATATTGTTTATGCAGACATCGCTAACAGATGAATTCTTTCTTATCTACAAAACAACTTGTTGCATATAAACAGTGCGCTATCGGTGTTATTGTGCAGTGAGCACAAATAAAAACAAGATATTGAGCTGAAATTCATTTGCAGATTTGATATTGTCCAGTTGGGCTCATTGGTGAAAAAGAGTTGCTATCTGAGAACAAAATGCAACTTTTTCCTTCTTTAGAAATTGTGTACTCCATTAATCCTCATTTATTCATCATTGGTTAGGGATCAGCTGCACTCACAATGACAGAATCAAGATCACGTGAAGTATTAATACCACTTTACAATGCCTTGGTAAGGCCACACTTGGAATACTGCATCCAGTTTTGGTCACCATGACGTAAAAAGATGTTGAGACTCTAGAAAGAGTACAGAGAAGAGCAACAAAGATGATTAGAGGACTGGAGGCTAAAACATATAAGGAACGGTTGCTGGAATTGGGCATGTCTAGTTTAATGAAGAGAAGGACGAGGGTGGACATGATAGCAGTGTTCCAATATCTCAGAGGCTGTCACAAAGAAGAGGGAGTCAAGCTATTTTCCAAGGTGCCTGAAGGCAGGACAAGAAGCAATGGATGGAAACTAATCAAGGAGAGAAGCAACCTAGAACTAAGGAGAAACTTCCTGACAGAACAATTAATCAGTGGAACAACCTGCCTCTAGAAGTTGTGAAGAAGAGACTGGACAACCATTTGTCTGAAATGGTACAGGGTTTCCTGCCTGAGCAAGGGATTGGGCTAGATGACCTCCAAGGTCCCTTCCAACTTTTTTATTATTATTGATCATCGCACAGTCAGCCAGATGTTCAGACTGGATTTGGCATTTTGTCTACCTATCGAGTCCTTACCCAGGACCTGGGATAGGCAGATGTGGATGTTTGATGGTATTACAGATATCGTCGCAGGATGGAAGCAGTTCCTAATAAGGCCGCCTTTTGCAATTGACTAATAGCGAATTTGTCAATGCCAATGGTGTTCAAGTGGTGCTCCAGTTGTTTTGGGATTGCACCCAAGGAGCCTATTACTATTGGTACTACCCTTGCTTGCTTTTGCCACAGTCTTTCTATTTCTATTTGTAGGTCTTTGTATTTTGTTATCTTCTCCAGTTCTTTCTCTTCTATTCTGCTATCTCCAGGCACTGCCACATCCACTATCCAGACTTTTTTGTCTTTCTTATCGACAATTGTTAAGTCTGGGGTGTTATGTTGCAGGTGCTTGTCTGTTTGAATTCTGAAGTCCCAGAGCAGTTTAATTTTATCATTTTCTATGACTTTCTCTATTTTATGATCCCACCAGTTTTTGCTTACAGGTAAATGATATTTTTTGCTTATTATTATTATTATTATTATTATTATTATTATTATTATTAATCTTCTGTCTAAATTTCAGTTTCATTATAATGCTCTGGATACTAACATGGTATACCTCTGAGGCTTAAAGAACCATTTTGATTTAATATGTCCCATCCTGTCAGTGTTTTTTCTTCAGTCTGTATTATAGGCATCCATGAGAGTATGTGGCAATGCCTGCAAGATGGTGGATGCAATATCAAGGTCCAAGCCCTGCCTCTTTTGTATATATGTAGCAATAACATATGGATCAAAGGGACAGGCTTAGATTGCAATATTATATTCACAGTCTTGCAGACCTCTCCAGTGGATACTACTGGTCTCTACTCATGTAAGTTAAACTTCAACTGTGAATGCTGATCTGGTAATAAAATAACTGAGGAAAGACCTTTCAATAAAGATTTTCTCAGAGACATTAAGACATTAATTGTCCTAAGAGTGGTTGGTAGCAATTGACAGCATTTTTATTTGCCTTGATTAGATTCTGTGATAATTTCATAAATATTGAGGAACATTCCGTAGCTGAATTCCCCATACCCTTTAAAACAGAACTTTTGCTTTCCTGATCATATCACAACACACGTAGGACTCATTTACACAATACATTTCTATCTGCTTTTAAACTAGTCAAAATGTTTACTGATGGTTCTGACAGTACATACATTAACTGGGTCAAAGTCCACCATTTTGGAGATACTTTCTCTAAGAAGTACTTAACATCCATGAGCTCTTGTGCTAGGAGAGTGATGACATTATTAGCTTATTGTAGATTGATGGGGCTAGCCATTGCAATCCATTAAGGCCAATTGACTTTGCATAGATCTAAAATTGAAATCCTCTTTGGTATTTCCACCCTTTCTCCACACCTCCCCGTGCCATTGACCTAATTAACCATATTGTAGGAATAGAGCTACACAGTGAATGGAATCTTTAAGCACTGGGTTGTTTAGCTCTGTTTATTACAGCCCTGGTGGTGCTGTTCATATATCTGGGAATTCAGTTCCTTGAAAGCCTGTGATAGGCTGAGAACAGTGTCAATGAAGGACACTAGCAGGGATGGCTTTTCTAGGAGGCAAACTGAGATGGCTGCCTCAGGTGCCCATTTGTGGATGGATGGGTGGAGGCACTACTAGGAGTCAGAATGTAGAAGATTGGATGTGCCCTGGTATTACATACCTTATCTGGTCTAAATGCACAGGGATGATGGGGTGAAATGCTAGAGGAAGGAAGGTGCAAGGGACAGAACAGACTGGCAGGAAATAAAATGAGAGGGAAGAAGAGAAGGCAGCTGGAGAGAGAAATCACCTTTACTGTACCTCTCTAAGATCCTGAGCTAATTATTATTAGCTTCTCCAGGAGCTTTTTATTTCCTGCTGCTTCCTTGAACCGAGTTGAAGAAGTCGCTGTACAGAGACAGAAGATATTAGTAAGAGCCATGGTCCATATGGCACAGATACCATCCCTCGCTCAAGTTCTTCAATCAATCTTCTTATTTGTACATCTGAGTGTTGAAAGCCACCATAGCTGACACAGAGTGGTGGTCATGAGGAGAAGACAGCCCTCTAGAGCAGCATTCAGAAAAAGGAAACTTTATACCTAAGTAAGAAAGAGATACATACAATAGGCACTGAGATATATAGCTTACAGGAGATTAAGTGAGAAGGAGATACTTGATTTTCCAATTAGTTACTAGCCAGGTGACCTGATAGCTATGGCAGCATCCCTATCTCTGTCTCGAGTAGAAGAATCTTGCACATTCCTGAAGAAAAGAGTAAATCAGAAAAGTGTGGTAGAAGTGCAATTTACTGCTAAAAATATATGATTCAGGACTGTGGATCCACTTGAGCAACAGCCTGAATAAGTCCTTTGTCACAAAACATAAAAAGCTTCATGGTCTCCCAAGATAAAGAAAAAGGAAGTTTCCATTCAATACATTACAAGTGTGAAATCCCTAAGAATAGCATAGGGTGGAGGACATAGCTTACATACTCAGAAATCCAGACTGTTGCATATTTCTTTTGTTGCATACCCCAGAAATCTACAAAGACCTTGAAAAAAAATGATTGAAAATGAGTCCATACAATTACTCGAACCAAACTCAAACTGAGGGTTGTGACATATCTGAAGTAAGCAAGATGCTATTTTTTTACGGTGGACATCAAGCATATGATCAAATCACTTTAAAGGTTCATTTTGTAACAACAAGAGGATATAATACAATGTCTTCTAATGTTGACTGTCAGAGAGCATTTCCTAGAATTTATGAATACTGATGATACTATAGAAACTGATATGACAGATGTGCTTCTTAAGAAGCTGGAAGATACAGAAACTGCAATAGCTGTCAACACTGGCCAGGACTGCAATAACAGATCCGACATGAAATGTAAGGACAGAATAATGGAAATACAGATACACAAGATAACCCCTCCCTCCCTCCCTCCGTGTGTGTGTGTGTGTGTGTGTGTGTGTTCCATATGGTTCTTGTTCACCTGGTGGTCAGTGGTTCTGCAACCACTGCAACTTAGGCTTAATTTTAAAAAACATCATTCAAAATATCTATGTGTTTTTTCCTGGATCAATTCAGGGAAACTTTTGAAGCAACATCTGAGAACATCCTTTCTGGCACTAAAACGATGGAGTGCTACGAGATTACCTTCAAATGAAGGTGATAAACCCCAACAAATGCCAAACTGGGAGCACAGATGATGCAACAGTTGCTGCCTATGCTTTGACAGGAATTCTCTGTGGAAGAACAATAGCAGAATCATTAAAAATATACACAACTTCGGCTTTCTGTGTGGCTTAGTATTGTGGCAAGGTAAAGTCTTTAAAATAAATGTTGTAAGCAAGAGATTTCAGACTTGATATATTTCTTAAATATACCTTAAACAACTGAACCATATATACAGTCGAAGGGATTTAAAATTGTTTCGCAGTACAAGAGAAATTGGCAGAGGAACTTCATATTGATGGTTTTGCCCACTGGTTTAAGAATACAATAGCAATAGCAATAGGATTTAGACTTACATACCACTTCACAGTGCTTTACAGCCCTCTCTAAGCAGTTTACAGAGTCAACATATTGCCCCCAACAATCTGGATCCTCATTTTATCGATCTTGGAAGGATGGAAGGCTGAGTCAACCTTGAGGTGGTGAGAATCGAACTGCCAAACTGCAGTCAGTGGCAGTCAGCAGAAGTAGCCTGCAGTACTGCATTCTAACCACTGCACCACCATGGCTCAAACATCACCAAAGAACCCAGTTTATGATTATGAGGCACAGAGTAATCCCACAAGGGATTCCAAACCATTCACCGTGGAATTCTTTAACAGGCATTAACTACATTATGTAGTGCAATCTGTTGAATAATATTTGTTGAAACTCAATGAACACAATAATATTATACTGTATATTTAGGTTGTTATATAATACCTCCAATCTCTCTTTTTAGCAGAAGAAGACTTTTGCCAACAATGCAGGGCATTAGAAAAAGCTTTGAGGCTTATGTGTGAGACTGATGTCAGGGATTTGGGCAATCAAATGAAACCCGTTCTAGTACATTTTAACAGGATCAACTCCAAAAGTTATAGGAGGACAAAGAGGGTGTGGATTGTCTTACCAAATGCTTCGGTTCCTCTTCATCTACCTCTAACCCTAGGTCTCAATAAGGAATGCAGCTTTTTCAAGAGGAAGTTAAAAAGCATATCCATGCTCCGCCATGACAAAAGCTGGTCAGCCATGCAACTATCTCATTAGTGCATGAGGTGATCCAAATGGTGGATCTACAGAAAGCAGTTCAAATTTTTGCAGCTAAGGCAGCACAGAAAGCATTGCTTTGATTACTCAGAATTACAATCAGGATAGTGTTCACTAGGCAGACCAAAAAAGTTACATTTTGTGACATTCAAAAGTTACTTTGAAGACATTTTAACAGAAAGAAGAATACCATGGGCAGAGTCAAACAGAAAGAAGAACAAATGACTTCCCATTTATTATAGGTGAGGGACAAAAATAACCCCATTCTTGCATCTGTATTTTGATAAAAGTGAGTAGAAAACACTTCAAGTTGTTACTTGCTTTTAGTACCGTACTCTAGAGGAAGGAAAAGGGTTATCTCTGCTAGTTAAAAATAGGCATGTCTCCACAGTAAAAAAAAAAAAAAAATCATACATCACTACAAATATATATTTATTTATGCAAGAAACTAGTTTGGTCTAGTGGTGAAGGCTTCAGGCTAGAAACCAGCAGACTGTGAATTCTGGTCCTGCCTTAGGCATGAAAGCCAGCTGGGTGACTTCGGGCCAGTCACACTCTCTCGCTCTCACTCAAAATTGTCAGGCTCGGATAACAAGCTGGTCAGCCAATTGCTGACAACAACCAACAAATCATCATTTAATTGATTTGAAAAAGTGGACCCTACACATGCACAAAAAATTATAGGAAGAAAAAAAATGGAAAAGTCTTCTTATCTTTGCTAGTTAAAAATAGGCATGTTTCCAAGGGTGGGATTCAGCCGGTTCGCACCACTGGTAACTAATTTTTTTGTTGCCCAGGCCCAGAATGGATTTCCAGAAGCAGTATCCACACAGAGAACCGGTTGTTCACATATTTGAATCCCCCCACTGCATGTTTCCAAAGTTAAAAAGGGGGTCTTCACTGCTGCAAATGTACATTTATTTTATGCATCCAATTTATATAGATTTGCTTTTGAATTGCATTCCACAAATGGTGAAATTTACAAAATATATTGCAAAAGTGACCTGGCTTTACAAAAGACTAATCATTGTAGCTTCCAGCTTCAGATAATTCTGAATCAAGTGCTCAAGAGAAAAATTAGTCCCAACATATGATCACCAGTATAAAACATACCAAATAGGATTTACAAGAAGCTTATGCTACTGTATTTTGTGAGATTGAGGTCTTCTACTTAAAGTTGGGGAGTGATCAGATCTAGAAGCTCAGGCAAGATTCCAGTTGGTGGTAGAACGGATGGCATAGCAGCAGTATTCTCAACATGTTTCTAGATTGCATTTATAAAGACAACAACACTCATATCCATCTACCTGTGGAGCAAATATCCAGAATCACCAGCCTTTTTCCACCCTGATTTTAGTGTTGGCTGATGAAACCCCAGTATATCTAGGAAGTATCTCTCTTTCAAGGTTGTCTCTCTATGTTTGCTAAATGTATATGCCAGGTCCGTTCATTCTGCCTGTAGAAGATAATAGGTAGAAGAAGAGTCTTATTACACATTAATCTGCTATCAAGTAATAGGAGCCTAATGCTTCCAGAAGTTTGGAATCTAGGACCTATAGCCAGCACATTTGGTGTAGGAGCAGGAAGTGGAATCAAATTTCTGTCAATGATCAAGTCAAGGCCTTGTGGTAATACAGCCCTCTTTTCACATTCCTCTGAGGCCTCCTAGGCCTGTTCCCAACTATTCAGTTCCTGGGCTACTCACTCTAATTTAGGGAACTGCCTAAAAGTTGGCTGTCTGCCTAGGTCCAGGGCACTTTTGCAGGCCAACACTTATCTTTTCCCAGATCCCACGTAATACCTCACTGAAAAACACTCTAACTGGTCTGGGACTCTTCAACCTCAGTGGAGCTCCACTCATTGTGACTCCATTGATTGAGAATGCCTCCCCTCCCTTTTTTTTTAAACTCTACTCCTTTTTTTACTGTGGTGTTTTCATTCTGCCCCTCACCCCCCCCCCAAAAAAAATTCCTAGCAATCTTCTAATCAGACGTTTGATTTAGCAAGCCACAAGTAATCTTTAACATAATGAAGTCTGTCACAATAATGATGGCTGTTGCAGTGAAAGTAGTCTATGTATGTATGTATCCGTGTATGTATATATATATTTATTTACTTCCCACATTTATTATTCTTACAGATAACTCAAGGTGGTGAACATGCCTACAGAAATTTCAAAAGCCTAGAACAAATGTAGAAGCCTGGGGATTTTAAAAGGAATTTTCACCCTCCTTTATCGCAAGGGCATTAAGGTGGAGTCTCTTGGAATGATGTGGAATACTTCTTCACAGATTGCTTGCCACCTGGGTTGGTGTTTATGAGTTGAGCTGTCAATAGACCTGCCTAATACCTCTTGATTATTCCTATTTGCTTTTCCTTAGTTTCCTTTCCCCACCGCCATGCAATTTCTCACTGTCACTTACATCTTAACTTCTCTCATTAAGCATTTAGCAAATACCTGCAACGAGTTATTGGCCAAACATCTGGTTCCCCTCCTTCTTATAAACTGATAGCATTCCTATGCTCATGGAAGCGAAAGCAGGTCCTAAGTCCCTTATCAAACTCAAGGTTTCTAGAATGGTCCCTTCCTATATTCTTTTGAATTTACTTTTAACAAAACTGGAATCCCCAAGGCAGCTCTCATTAATCCATTTTACCCACATTATGTGAATGCATTGCAAACGGTTTGCCCTTATTAGCTAACATTGCCATTTTCCTAGTTGGATGAAAGGCATCACTAACTGCACAGAAAACTACAATAGTAAAAGCCTTAAGTGATGTGATGTCTATGTGTGTTTGTGTAACCTTAAATCTTTCCGGGCTTTCTTTTCCCGAAGAATTCAGAAAGCCTTTTTGAAAGTCAAAGAAGATGCAGAAACAGTAAGACTTTTTCCTGTGGTGTCAGCCTCTGTGGTAAAATTATTTCTTCTTTTTTGGAAAATAGGAACATTTCTCTGTTTTGCTCCATCCCCAGAGCAGCCATAGCCAACACTACTGAGATAAAAGCTGTCAAAACTGCTGATCTAGGCTGCTGCAAAAGGCCTTGAACTGCAACTCATAAGAGCAAAGGGTCTGATACGTTGGAGGATTAAGTCTGCTTATCTATTTTCCTGGGTGTCTTTTAGAATTTTAGTCAGAATTTTCTACATCCGCATCAGCAAAAAGAAATGCCTGTTCCAGGGAGTTTGAAGGGGGAACAATGGGCCATGGATGTTTTAAACATACATTGAGAGGCTCTGACAGTGCCTCAGCATGTATAGAAAGTAATCAGTTTCTCAGCTTATCAAATACCAACAAAGTTAGTAGAACAAATAAATAGTTTTATGTGCCTGGATTCTCCTGCACACATGTATTGCACATTGCTTCTCCGATATTGGCAGTGCCCTTGTGCATCCTGTAGCCTCTGTATTTTCTCCTTGCAAACAGTTCCCTTTCAACAGCTGTCAGCTCCCTTTGAAGTCAATGGGCTGAGTTCCTATTGATTTCTTTTGGTGCAGCATCAGCTCTTCAGACGAAAGTGCTTTAAAACTCTCCTCACACGTGGATGTTTCAAGGCCATTCTTGCATACTGTGTGTGTTTGTGTGTGTGTAAGTAACAAATAGGCTGCTACATGTGCTTTTCTGGTGGCTGATACAGCCTTTTTTCTTCATTGGATGTGGGGCCTGAAAAAGCTTGACAAATAGCAGATGATCTATTCGGTTCTATAATTTTAAATGTTTGAGGAGACAAGATGTGAATCAAACACCTTTTTGAATAGGAATCGTGACACTGAACTTTTTGTATTCAGTACAAAGCTTTTGACTGGAGTCTTTGGAGGAATTAGATGTAGGCTTTGAAGATGTGAGCTATTTTTCAACTTGCATTACAGAAAGATCTTCCCCTTATTTGTTAAAAGCAGAACTCTGCTCATTTCTCTATTAAAGTAAATCCTATAGGATGCCAGTTTCAATAGGTTTTCCGCCTCATGCTCCTTCCACCCAACTGAAACAATACCATTGCTAAAATAAAGGGAACATTACAAAATGGAGAGGGAAATGTGAAAGCAGCAATATTAATCTGTTACCACTAACAAATGTTTTAGAAACCTCACCATTCATATAATATATATATTTACCTTTAGGTCACCAATCTTAAATCTATGCCAGTGGTGGGGAACCTATGGCACGGGTGCCAGAGGCGGCACTCAGAGCCTTCTCTGTGGGCACACGTGCCGTCGCCCCAGTCCTAGGCCTTCAGCTGGGTTTTATAAAACTTTTTCGTTTTAGGCCTCCTCTGCCGTGTAAAAAAAAAAGGTTCAATCAATCAGTCAATTTCAACTTCTCGCGGGAAAAAAAAAAGATCTTGCAAAGTTGGAATTGATTGATTGAACGTTTTAATCCCACCCAGTCTGCTGTTACCACTGCAACCACACCCACCCAATGGGCCACACCCACCCGGCACCCGACGATGCATAAGTGGGTTTTGGGTTGCAGTTTGGGCACTTGGTCTCTAAAAGGTTCGCCATCACTGACCTATGCTATAAAGGAAAAGCAAAAAATTTGGTGTTCTCAGGAGTCCTTTCTGATTTGCCTCTTTTACAAATAAGGGCATGTATGCCAAAGTTAATAGGGCCCTTCAATTTTACAATGAAATATAAGAGATGTATTGGTTTGTGAGATAGATAGATAGATAGATAGATAGATAGATAGATAGATAGATACACACACACACACACACACACACAAACACACACACACACACACACTATTAGCTACTGAAGCATGAGATACATTCTGGAATTCTGCCCACCAGAAATACTCTGCTTTGAAATGTTATTCTTCCAGCAGAGAGGGAAGAGTCTCTTCAGATTAATAGTCTTTCTGAATGCTGAAAAGAAAAATCATTTAAGACATCACATTAAAATGTCATTCCAAGTTGGAAGATACCATTAAAACCTTTTACAGACCTTTTTTCATTGCTTTTCTCCCTCTTACTGAGCATTTTGTTCCAGGGGATTCTGATTTTATCATATATTTAAATTTGGGAAGCTGTAGGTATGCTTTAGTCTAAAGGAATAAAGGTACTTTTATAAACGTTTCCTTTTATTTGGTTAAAACAATATAACTTGCTGTATTTATCACTTTTGTTACCTCCAAGATTGATTGAGTGAATTTATATGGATGCTTATTTTAATAATAGTAGTAGTAGTAGTAGTAGTAGTAGTAGTAGTAGTAGTAGTAGTAGTGTTGGAAGGGACCTTGGAGGTCATCTAGTCCAGCCCCCTGTTCAGGCAGGAAACCCTATACCATTTCGGACAAATGGCTGTCCAGTCTCTTCTTAAAGACTTATTTATTTATTTATTTATTTTCAAATATTTATATGCCGCCCAATCCCAAAGGACTTAGGGCGGCGTACAAAGTTAAAACAGTGATAAAACAATAAAATAAAACAGTCATACCGCGAGTCCGATCATATCCCGGCCCCCCGGGGACATCAGCCCCAGGCCTGCCGGAACAGGAGAGTTTTAACGGCCGTCTTAAAGGCCGGCAGGGTGGGAGTAGTTCGAACCTCAGGGGGAAGTTGATTCCACCAGGTTGGAGCCACCACAAAAAAGGCCCTTCCCCGAGGGCCCGCCAGCCGACATTGTCTGGCCGACGGGACCTGAAGGAGGCCCAATCTATGGGACCTCACTGTCTCTGGGAGCTGTGCGGCAGAATGCGGTCCTGTAAGTAACCTGGCCCTATGCCATGAAGGGCTTTAAAGGTGATAACCAACACCTTGAATTGCGTCCGGAGACCCACAGGAAGCCAGTGCAGCTCGCGGAGGATAGGTGACACGTGGGCGTACCTTGGCGCGCCCACAATCGCTCTCGCGGCTGTGTTCTGAACCAACTGCAGCCTCCGAACGCTCTTCAAGGGTAGCCCCATGTAGAGCGCGTTACAGTAATCCAGTCTTGAGGTGACAAGGGCATGAGTGACTGTGAGTAAAGCCTCCCGGTCCAAATAAGGCCGCAACTGGTGCACTAGGCGAACCTGTGCAAAGGTCCCCCTGGCCACAGCCGATAGATGTTGTTCCAGATTTAGCTGTGAGTCCAGGAGGACACCCAAGTTGCGTGCCTGCACTGAGGGAGGTAAATTTGCCCCCCCCAGGACTAAAGATGGACCATCCAGTTGGCCTTTGGGAGGCAAGACCCAGAGCCACTCGGTCTTGTCAGGGTTGAGTCTAAGCCTGTTCACCCCCATCCAGACCCTCACATCTTCCAGGCACCGGCACATCACGTCGACTGCTTCACTGAAAGGACACGGGGTGGAGATATATAATTGGGTATCATCTGCGTACTGATGATACCTCACCCCGTGTCGCCGAATGATCTCACCCAGCGGTTTCATGTAGATGTTAAAAAGGAGGGGGGACAGGACCGAGCCCTGAGGCACCCCATGATCGAGGCGCCTAGGGGTCGATCTCTGTCCGCCCGCCAACACCGACTGCGACCTGTCAGAGAGGTAGGAGGAGAACCACCGCAATACGGTGCCGCCCACCCCCACCTCTCCGAGACGACGCAGAAGGATACCATGGTCGATGGTATCGAAAGCCGCTGAGAGGTCAAGAAGCACCAGGATAGAGGAATGACCCCTATCCCGGGCTCGCCAGAGGTCATCGGTCAGTGCGACCAAAGCAGTCTCAGTGCTGTAGCCGGGCCTGAAACCAGATTGAAAAGGGTCCAGATAATTGGTTTCATCCAAAGATCGCAAGAGTTGAGACGCCACCACCTTCTCTACAACCTTCCCCACAAAGGGGAGGTTGGAGACGGGACGAAAGTTCTTCAAAACAGCTGGATCCAGGGAAGGCTTCTTGAGGAGGGGCCTCACCACCGCTTCCTTTAAAGGTTGCGGGAAAGACCCCTCCATCAAAGAAGCATTGATTATCGCCTGGAGCCAGCCTTGTGTCACCTCCCTGCTGGCAGAAACCATCCAGGAGGGGCACGGGTCCAATAAACAGGTGGCGGCATTCATTGCCCTCACGGCCTTGTCCACTTCATCAGGGGTCACAGGCTCAAACTCGCTCCAGATAACATGAGTAAGACCAGCCCCTGGCAACTCAGCTGGCACTGCCCAGTCGGAGTCCAGGTCTCTCTGAATCTGAGCGATTTTGTCCGAAAGAAACTGAACAAACTCCTCAGCTCTCCCTGCAAGGGTTCCTCCGCCTCCTCCACTTTAAGAAGGGAGCGGGTCACCCTAAATAAGGCGGCCGGGCGAGATTCTGCGGACGCAATAAGTGCGGACAAGTGAACACGCTTTGCCGCTCTTATCGCCACTAAATAAGTCCTAAGATAGGCTCTTAATAGTGATCGGTCAGATTCAGAGTTACTGGCCCTCCAACGTCGCTGTAGACGTCTCTTGTGGCGCTTCATCTCCCGGAGCTCCTCAGTAAACCAAGGCGCCCTCCGGGGACCAGCACCACAGAGAGGTCGCAAAGGCGCAATTCGATCCAGGGCCCCGGACGCCGCCTCATTCCAGGCTGCAACCAGGGACCCGGACGAGTTGTGGACAAGGGAGTCAGGTATTTCCCCAAGCTCCTCCTGGAACCGATCTGGGTCCATTAGGCGCCTGGGGCGGAACCACCTAGTCGGCTCCCTCTCCCTGCGATGGGGGAGTGATGCTCTGAAGTCCAGCCTCAATAGGAAATGATCTGTCCATGACAAGGGCGAGATCTCTATTCCCCTTAATTCCAGATCATGTCTCATTGCCCCGAGAGAAACACAAGATAGAGTGTGTGACCACCCCTATGGGTCGGATCCTGAATTACCTGGGTCAGGTCCATGGTTGCCATGGAAGCCATGAACTCCTGCGCCGCCTCTGAGCGATCGCCGAGTGATGGTAGGTTAAAGTCCCCCAGTACTATAAGTCTGGGGAACTCCACCGCCAACCCGGCTACTGACTCCAGCAATGCAGGCAGGGCTGTTGCAACGCAGCTGGGAGGTAGGTACGTCAGCAGCAAGCCCAACTGAACCCGTGAACCCAACTTCAATAGGAGGGACTCACACCCAACAACCTCCGGGGCAGGAATCCCACGAGGGCTCAAGGACTTCCGAGCGATGACTGCCACTCCCCCACCCCTGCCCTGATGTCGAGGCTGATGAAGCACCACAAACCCGTCCGGGCACATCTCCGAGAGGGAAACACCCCCCTCAGGGCCCAGCCAGGTTTCGGTTATACATGCCAGGTCCGCCCCGCTGTCCAATATTAAATCACGGACAAGGGGGGCTTTGCTGACTTCCAGTGTTGGAGCATTCACCGCTTCTGGAGGCAGGTTGTTCCACTGGTTAATTGTTCTAACTCTCAGGAAATTTCTCCTTAGTTCTAGGTTGCTTCTCTCTTTGATTAGTTTCCATCTGTTGCTTCTTATCCTTCCTTCAGGAATATAGGTGACTAACAAAGCAGAAAACAGAAACATACATATAAAAAACTACACAAAAACAATAACAGATGCCATATAAAATACTGAACTCTTCAATCAGTGCAGGCAAAACCTGACTCCATTAATATCTTGGCTTGAAGAAAGCACTTCTTAAAGAGGTTTGGGGCCTTATGAACCTGTTCCAAAGGGTAGGGGTCATAGATGAGAAGGCTCACCCCCTAAGTCCAGAAGCCACACTGTTTCACACAAAGGACATAGACTAGAGCTACGATGTGGGAACACAAAATGCCTTTTGCTTTCACTGGCCAACAGAAACAACCGCCTTAACTTGCATCTTGTTTGATTTTAGACTTAAAATATTCTAAAGCAGTAGTTCTCAACCTATGGGTTGGGGCCCCATTTGGGGTCGAACAACCATTTCACAGGGGTCGCCAAACAACGCAGTCTGCCATTTTGTTTTCCTCTTTTCCGTAGCTGTGCTACTCCCTTTTATTCTATTGGCTTTTGAAAGCCAATAGAATAGACTCTCTTGAATAGAGTCTAATTCTATTGGTTTTCAAAAGCCAATAGGAATTGTCCAGGCTGTCTCTGCCCTACTGAGCCTGCCAAAAGTCCCATTCTGCAAACGGTGCTGCACCAGTTGAGTAGTCCTCGACTTATGACCGGTTGAGTAGTCCTCGACTTATGACCGGTTGGGGATCGCGGCATTAAAAAGGTTGAGAACCACTGTTCTAAAGGGATATATATTCAACTAATGCTTTCTGAGTTTTATTCTAAAAAGTATTGGGAATTATTCAAAGCAAAAATTTGAATAGATTGCCCACAAAGTGGCCTATTGAGACTGATCAGAAATCAAATTATTTGGAATCACTGGTTTCAATATATTCCTTTTCTGTTTTTTTCTCCATTCCCATCAACTATGAGGCATACTCCTGAGCTGTCTATACTGAGATTAAGATATTTTTGCTCCTTTCCTTAATTGTTCACGGTTTACTGTGCTCCATTTTTCATTTATCCTGAATTCTTATTCAATTATAAGGATTTCTAAAATTAATATGACACTCTACCACAGGTTTCACCTCCTTATCATTACCTAAAGACTAAACACATTGATAGAGTGTTGCACAAAAACCGTTTTCATGACATAGAATGTGTGACTGTATCAGGATTCTAAAGTTTATTGATATGCACATGGATTTCTGCACATTGATAAACTGCTGTACATTGGTAGGACAGCACACAGAAGCAGGCAGTTGAAGAATCAATAGCTCCAACAATTTGTACATATCTGCTTGAAGACAAAAATAGAGATGGGCAAATCTATCAATGTTGATTCTGCTTAGTTATTCATTTTTCCATTCCAATTCTGTATTTGTTTCATACTGCCCATTCCATACCATTTTTCCATTAGTCAGCAAGCTGTTGTATGCATATTAAAATACATTTTCATAACGTTATATTTTGCATGTATTTTCCCCTTATCTACGATTTTTTAAAATATATTTTCTAATATACACATTTTTGTATGTGATTTTCTCCAACGTATGCACTCTTTCCTATAATATATCTGGTTTTGTATGCATTTTATGATCTGCAAACAGTATTACAAGTTTCTAGCTTATTTTTAAGTTTGGGAAATGCAAATTTTTGAAAGCTTATACAAAAATATGAGCTGAACAAATTTCTGCTTTATGCCTCCTTCAAAATAGTTTTTGCTTATTGATTGGTTAAAAAAAGAAATGAAAACAGCCCATTCCTAACATATCACTTCCGTGAACTATTACAATCTAAGGAGAATTTCCAATAAGGGGAGAATTTTAGGAGAAGTCTAAATCTCCTTCATACCTTTTTATCCTTTCCAAATGAAGAGAACATTGAAATACCATTAATTTTTACAACGTAAAAAGGAGGAAGGAGTCAGTCTGACCGCATGATAGCTAATCTGAATGGGATCATATCTGAGATGTGAAAAAGCTGGTCAAAGAAAGTCTGAGTTGAAATAGCTCAGATCCAACAAGGGGCTTCAGAAAAAGCAATGCCAGAAAAATTTATCCCAATACTTCCTATGGAAGAGGTCAGGGCTCAGAAAGTTGTAGACTTCTCCAATCCAAGTACCCCCCCCCTCTTCCTTCCTGATCTTTTGCTGTAGAACAGAGCTATTTTCAAAAGGTTGAAAGGACTTTCAGAAGCTTTGCAGATGATCCCTGTCTTGTCTTCTCATCAAATGATGATGTGATGGTGTTCATGCTTATTTCCATGTGGAGACCTTTCCCCCTGGCACCTGAATACGGACTCAATGAGAAAGATAAAATATTCAGAATGGGAATGTGATGGAGACTACTGAAGAAAGAAGGGAGAAAAGAATCAGATGCAGTATCCAAGATTGATTTAATATTCATTCAAATGTATGACATGCACACTTATAGATAAGTGATTTGGACAGAGATGTGCTTATTGAAATTGGACAGAGATGTGCCTATTGATAATAGTCCATTGGTTCCCAAACTCCAGTATCATAATAACAACAAGTGAGAGTACCACATCTATGACAACTGAACAATATTTTGGAAACCATTTTATATTGTCTACTTCCACTATTCAAGTGAGAAAAATGATACTGACAAGACCAGCCAAGTTATAATGGATAGTCATTAGAAACAATGAACTGTAATCCATTCTTCCATTAACTCTTGAGTTCTGATTGCCCCAATTACTGTGATTTGGATATAGAGTCAGTTGTACCAGCTTCATTGTGCAAGAGCCCTGCTCCACAAGTAACCTGCCAGCCTTCACTTCTTCCAGATTTGATGGAGGATAAAGACTCTTCTCTATTTAAAGGAAGCTTCAATTTGATGTGATGAAAATATAAACCTGATTAAATGTTTCAAATCAGCGGTCCCCAACCTTTCTGGCTCTGCGGACTGGTGGTAGCGGAGAGGGGATGCTTTCATGTATGCATGCACGCCACTTGCATAAATGGAGCCTCTTGCGCTTGCGCTTGCCCGCTGCCTATGTGGCCCAGTTCCCAATAGACTGTGGACCCAGTCTGAGCCATGGACCAGGGGTTCGGGACCCCTGTTTTAAATGACAGCTTCTTTCACCATTTTTAAATGAATCATTTTAAAGACATGGTTGCTGAAGATTTTTTTTTAATATTTCAGAGCACCAACTATATTTGAACACATGTGCACAAACATACAGATATACATCATCATTTTAGCCATTGTCTATCCACTGCAGGATCAAGGCCTCTTCCGCATGTTTCTAACCAATACATATACAATACACACACAAATATACACACACACACAATTGGTACATGTATAAATATAAGACTGAATATTGCCAGTGCTTAATTATGACTAGAATTTCAAAACTGTTAGACTACATTTTCACATGGCATTGGCCATGTTGTCTGATAGTTTACTTCCTTCTCCTTTCTGCTACTCCTTTTCTATGCTAGTAGCAGAGCTAAGTCCAGGCCAGGGCAATGAATACATATTGCAAGAATGCTAAATGTAGGCAAAGGTCACCTACCACATTGCATTCCCAAAAGTCTTTTCATCTTGTTTCTTGTAGCTGTGAACAATAATTGCTTCAGAGAGCAGCCTTGTTGCCCAGTGTTCCAGTTTCACACATTGCTATTGCATTTGCCAAGCCAACCATCAATGCCAGAATCTGAATCAAGGTTTGCTGGCAGTTATCTTGCATGCTCAGCCTCCACCGTTGGCAGAGGGTCTAATTTTTCCTGATTGCACATACTTGTCCTCCTCCTCCTCCTCTTGTGAATTAGCTGGGCTTTCAACTGTGGCATAATGGACCCAACCGCCTCAGGCCTCCACTCAGGGCTGTCTGTCAAAATAAGGGCTAATATATTTTGTTAGCATGTTAGCTTGCCATTTTTGTTAGAAGGAGAAAGCAGCTGGCTGGTGACAGGTGGCAAGGGTTAGGAGGTAGAACTCCAAATATCATCCTATCACATTGGGTGAGGGTTGGGTGCAGGGAGCATGGATACCATTTTATAAGGTAGTTCAGATCTGGATTAGAAATCAAGCACCAGATGGCAGCGGACTGTTACATTGCTGCCTTGTAATGATGGAGAAGATTTTTGAAACCCAGACATGGTTGCCCAGCAGAAACGTGAATGCCTAGATAGAGGAAAGTATCTGCCACTACAAAGCTATTTGCTTCCGGTGCAATCTAGTTATAAAGAATTAGATGAAAGGCAACCATTTTTTGGGCATGGGGCCTACCTTGGGTTTAAAAAGGTAAAAAAAAAAAAAAAACCAGCCTCCAGAAAGCCCTAGGCTATCTCTTATGTAATCATCATCTTCTCTCTTTCTGATCAAAGTTTGCCTTCCTGTAGTGTGTGTGGGTGTAAATGTATACTTCCCAAACTTCTATGTCAACTGTGAAAACAATGGAAATTCCACTTGTCTCAATTTGTGGATTCATTCTGTAGGATGCCACAGAATATTCAACTTGCCATCAGCATTTGAAGTGGGCATTGTTTCTTCTGTAGTTTCTGGAAATCAAATCCAAGTTTAAAGACAAAATGGTTAGGTTTCCATCAAGTATGGTAAAATATGGAGCTATTAATTAAAGGCAACTTACAGACAAAGTACATGAAGTGAATATATTCGTCAGCAATCAAGCTTTCCTGTTTTGGCCAAACTCACTTTAAGCGAGTGGGTGTTGCTAGGAAACTAGGTTGGGAGGGGGAAGAGATTGTGATATCCAGTTCTTAAACTCTTAAAGGTACATTTATGAAGTGTAATCTTTACTTTTTGCTTGAGATTAATTTGCAAATGCATGCATTTAAATTATTTAGGGTCAATAAACTTTTAAAGGCTTCTGTGAAGCATCATTCAAGCATTGTTTATCAGGGAATACTCCAAAACCCTCCCAATTAACTTGTATCAAAAGTTAAAATATCTGTGCAACTAAAATAGCAGCTCTGAATAAATTAATAAATTGAGCTGTACTGCTTCAATTCTCTCTCTCTCTCTCTCTCTCTCTCAGCCTCCCTCCTTCCCTCTGCAACTGGAGGGAGTTATGTATACTTACAGCTATAGCCAGGGCTTTTTTTGTCATAGAACACCCAGAACGGAGTTCCGGCACCGTTTTTGGATGGAACCTTGTAGGGTAGGCAAGGCGGGTTGTATGACGTGTGAGTTCCGGCACTTTTTTCTTTTTCTTTTTTTTACAAAAAAAACACTGGCTATAGCACTACAAATTTCAAGATCAAAAAATGGATTAGGATTTCTATGTGTGTGCATCTCTGTGTTGTATAGTTTCTGCTCATTCAGGGCGATCTCTGAGCAACTTTTGGGCTGCTTAAGGCATTTTTTTGTCCCTTCAGATAAAGGTAAATTCTGCTGCCTTTTGAGTCCAAAATGTTTGCACAGGTCTTAGACTTATTTCCCTTCCTCATCTCTCATCTCTCATTTCTCAAGCCAGTGCAGAACAATTCATCTTTAGATCATAGGAATTGATCTGGTTCAAATTAGACCTATGTAGGGCAACCAAGTGCTTAATGCAAATAGTTGCAAATGATTCAAAGCAGGTTGAGCCCTCCTCCAGAGAATTGCTGAGCCAAACAAACAAACAATAGATAGATAGATAGACAGACATACAGATTAATATATAAATAAATAAAATTAAAACAAAAACATGGGACAGGCAGCCTGTAATGCAAGAGCAACAGGCAATCCTTGATCTCATTTGGCAATCATTTTGCATGGTGTCACATTAGAGAAATAGGTTCCATTTCAGGCAACCTGTTACATAGGAAAGATAGGGTGTCAGTAGATAAAAGATTGTATGAGTAAGAAAGAACAGGCAGCTTCAACTGCTCATCACTTCCTTCTACATCATCCTGCTTGCAACACATTTCATCTGATGGAATGCAGGCTTTGATAGAAGAAAAGATTGTCCTTTTTGATCTTGGTCAAGCCAAAATGAGATTGTGAAAAAGAGTAAAGTGTACATGCAGGGAATCCTCCTCATTTAGATCCTGGTTAAATGACTCATAGAAGAGCTACATGCATGTGAAGCCATATTCTGAGACACCTCGTGTATATTTCTTAATGGACCACTTTTCCCCCCACACCCCTGTGCTCTCTTTTCTTCCGTATTTCAGAGAAAACGGAAATCATCACAAAGTAACTATGTCTATATTAAATTATACAGGCAGCAATGTAATTCTTTTCCTCCAACTCATCAGTTTTTCTCCTAGTAAACTGATTATTGTCTTTTGAAATGGAAATGCACAAATGCACAAGTGAATTAATTAAAAAAGGAAAGAGAGGGCCAAGAGAAAAAGAAATAACAATAAAAAGTCATTCATTCTCATAGCTGTCTAGACTATCCACTTCATTAGATGCATGGAATATTATATTCCGATGTGTGGGCATTGGGGAAGCAGTGAAGTTAGGAGAAATTAAATACAGAAGGTATGGATAATGCTGTTTTGATGGTGGCCTTTTGTAAAAGAGTCTTTATGCACAGCAAGGACATTCTTGCATCGATGGGTTCATTGTATTTTATAGCAAATAGTACTGAACTTCTTAATGAATTATAGGGCATCTATCTTGCATTGCAGCTGGCAGTTGTCCTTCATTTGCTCAAGAACAGCCTCCAGGTTTTGGCAGTGTCTTCTACTCCTACTGTGGCTTCAACAGGTGCCTGCTGATACCAAATCCTACTGAAAGAAAAATGTTAACAATAGATGGCTTGAATGGTTCTGCAAAACCAAATGGGTAGTATTATAATGCCTGAAGGTTGTGTTGTGTACCCTGGTTGCTATAGTTAGCCATGATAAAAATATAATGTTACAGTCCATGAGAACACTGCAGCTATTTGAGCAAATTATTTAAGACAATCATACAAGAAGCTATGTGTCATTCGCTTTTATCAGTAACATTGATATAGTACAATCTTTCTTAGGCAAGGCGTGTTTTCAGAAATAAATCCTATTGAGTGTGGTGGCTTTAATTTCCAGGCATTAATTCCTAAGTATACACAGTAGCTTTTTTCCAACCTGCTGCCCTCAGGTAACATGGACAAAGAGTGTTCTAGGTATTAAGTTCAACACATTATCAGAATAAGGGTTGCAACCTTAATATTAATTTCTGGGCGATATATCTATGTATGTATAAATATTTTGCTCATTCTACATTATCAAGTCAGATTAGATGAATCCCATCTTATTATGTATGTGCATATGTGTGTATATATATTTAAAGTGTATATATGTATGCATGTGTTTGTGTATGTATGTGTGTATACACACACACACATACACACACAGAGCCACTTTTGAACAAGAAAATAACATTTAATAAAAATTAATGTTCAAAAAGAAACAAGACAAGATTTCTGCCTCATTGTCCCTTTTTTGTTTATTTTTATATTTTTTAATTTTATTTTGTTTTAGTTCTTGAAATACTTAACTGAGATATAAGGCAAGATGAGAGGATCATGGATGTAAAGATTAAAAACCAGTCATATAAGTTAAGAGTTTTTGCAGATGATTTGATTTTAGTCTTGGTAAATCCCTTCCTTAAAGAGAATTGAATTCCTAATGAGTAAATTAAAAGAATTTGGTGCCTTAGCAGGGTTTAAGATTAATAAACAGAAGACAAAGATGTGAACAAAAATATGCAGATTCAAGATAAAGTAGACTTGATGAACAAAACAGATTCTTTTTGAAGGGGATTGTAAACTGAAACCAAGAGAAGATCTGATAACCGAAGGATATTCATGACAATGGTACAATTATCGGAAAGGTTTGAAGGAGATAAAATGCTTTATGGTTATAAACAAAGTAAGACAGATTTTGAAATAGAATTATATACTAATGATGATTATATAGTTGCTAAAATGTATAAACTTTTGTTGAAATATGAGACAGAAGAATACGTGAAAGAATACATAAGATAGGCTTAAAATATTTTGCTAAAATATACAAATAGATCAGTGGGAAAGCATGTGGTTGAAAAGATTGAAATTTATTTTATGTTGTAGCCTTAAAGAATTTTTTTAATAAAAAGATATATCGGTATTTGTCATTGGAGAAACTGTCTAGAATATGCAAAAGTACTTTGGATCTTTGTTATAAATGCAACAACATAAAGGGACATTTTACCATGTTTGATAGACATGCAAAAAAGCTAAAAAATGTTGGATACAAGCACATACATCAATCTAGAAGACTTTAAACGTTAAAATTTAACTGAAACTAGAGACTCTGGTTTCAGAGACTTTTCTTTTGGGATTAATGTACAGGCAACTAGAAAAAAGTCATGGAACTTTGTTTTTATATATGGTAACCACAGACAGCCTCTTAAATGTTTAAAAATAGAAAGGTTCAACATTACCCACAACAGAGGAATGGCTGGTGAAGATGATAGAACTTGAAGAAATGGCTAAACTAACTTCTTTGAGTAGAGAAAAAATAAGATATGTATGTTGCCTGCAATCCCCTTATAGAGTTTTTGCATGGAATAGAAAAAATACATATGGTTTGTGGTTTTGATGGTTAAAAAAACTAGATAATAAAAAAGTAAGTTATTTTTTTTTTGTAATCCTAGGGTAAGAGTTAATATTGTAAATATATTTTCTCCAGAATAAATTGGAAACTTTTTTCTATTTCTTTCTCTTTTCTCTTTCTGCAGTTTTTTTCTTTTTTTCTTTCCTTTCTTGTTTTGCTCATGATAGGTTTCTGTTAGTTTTTGCATTTTTTATAAAAGTTTTAATAATATATATCTAGATTTATATATACTGTATATATTAATCTATCTATCTATCTATCTATCTATCTATCATCTATCTATTTCTATTAATCTAACACCAACTAATATAAAGTAAGGAAGAAAAAAAGAAAGAAAGCAAAGCAAAAGCAAAAAATGAAGAAAAATAGAAAGGAAAGAAAAAGGAGATTAAGAAATGGCTTCTGATATTCTTCACAGCGGTTATAAATACAAATATATTTTAACCTATCCCATCTGGTCATCAAAATCATAGACCACAAATTCATGTTTTTCTGCTTTACACAGAAGGGGTTTCCATGTAGCAAAATATATAGATATTGTCTTTTCTCTGCTCAATTTAGCCAGCTCAGCAAGTTTCATCATCTTCATCAACCATTCCTCCATAATGGGTAATACTGAATCTTTCCATCTTCGTTTATATAACAATCTCACTGCAATTATCATATACCAAAACAGAGTTCCATGACTTTTTTCCAACTGTTCATCAATTCCAAAAGAAAAAACTTTTATTTCAATTGTATGTTACTCTTCAAAATCTTCTGAATCAATGTGTGTATTTGAATCCAGAATTTTCTAGCCTTGTTTACACGTCCAGCAGATGTAATAAAATTTCCATTCTTGTTCACATTTCGACAGAAATATGAAACGCCTTTATGTGTTCTAGACAACTTGTGAAATATGTCTTGTGGCATATTTCAGACATATTACATATTTACAAAAATAAGAAACTGAAAAAAAACAAAACAAAAATATTCCCCAATTTTTCCTTGGCATGGGAAACTAGTATTGGTAGTATTGTATTTCCAGCAAAATCCGAAACAAAATAATTATAGTCCTAGGAATGTTGAGTCATATATGTATTTACAATTTATATACCTCGGAATTGGCCAAGTGGCTGAGCATACGTATCTGCCACTTGGCCAGTAATAATAACACCACTGTGAGATCGGCAGACGAATTTCTGGGTAGAATTAGAGCCCTGAGGGTGGAGGAAGACAAACTTATGGTCTCCTTTGATGTGGTCTCCCTATTCACTTCCATCCCACAGGACCTTGCGGTCACAGTCCTTAAGGACCGGTTGAACCAAGGAGACCAGGGACAACACCAGGACTCCCTCCAGACGGAAGACCTTATTAAACTGGTGGGAGTCTGCTTAAAGACCTACTTCACCTTTCAGGGCACTATATTCGAACAAATTAAGGGAACACCAATGGGGTCTCCGATCTCCAGTGTACTAGCAGAGGTGGTGCTCCAACGTTTGGAACACATAGCGATGGCCCAGTACCAACCAAAATTTTGGGCCCGCTATGTGGACGACACGTTTGTAGTCATCAAGAAGCAGCACAAGACTGACTTTATGGGTATTTTGAATTCGGTATACCCAGACATCCAGTTTACCGTGGAGGAGGAAAATCAGGGCGTATTGGCATTCTTGGATGTATTGGTCCAACGCCAACTGGATGGATCTTTGACCACCAAGGTATACCGAAAAGCAACTTGTACGGACAGGATTCTCCATTTTGAGAGTAACCATCCGACAGCCCATAAAGTCAGCTGTGTCAGAACTCTATTCAAATGAGTAGAGTCACATTGCAGTACTGCCAAAGCAAAGAAAGAGGAAAGAAACCATCTTTTCCAAGTATGTAGGTGCAATGGGTACCCGGTAGGATTCATTAATCGGTTTAGTATACCATCGGAATCTCGGAGCAACCCACCACCTCGTGAACTAGTGCCACAGACAACACGTGTCACCCTCCCCTATATCTGCAATGTCTCAGAGGCTACTGCAAGAATTTTGGCGCCGTATAACGTAAAGGTAGCACGTAGACCCAACCAAATGCTACGGGCTGCCATCATGCGCCCCAAGGACCCGCTCCCCAGCATGGAAAGATCGGCAGCCATATATAGGATCGATTGTATGGACTGCCATATATAGGATCAATTGTATGGACTGCCCATGTTGGGGAGACTTCTAAACGAGTGAAGACCAGGGTCCATGAGCACAGACTAGCAGTGAAAAGGGGTGAGCAGCACTCCCAGATATGGGTTCATATGGCGGAATTGGGCCACCGCTTTAATTTTAATGAGGTATGCGTCTTGGCAAGTGACAGCACAAAGGGAGGCCGCCTTCTTAAAGAAGCATGGCTTTCCAATAGTAACTCCATTAATCGACACATTGATCTCTGCTCTGCATACTTGACATTAAGAGCATGGAGTGCGGCCAATTACCCGTCCCGTTACCGATGGCCCGACGGCAGACCTAGTGAAAAAACTAAGGAGAACATGCCAACCCCCCGACCAATCGTGGACAATCCAGAGGATGAAGAACAACGTCTGAGAGCCCCCACCACCCCCACCGTGTTGACGCGCTCCCAAAAGACCAGGAGGGCGATAAAAACTAAAACCCAGAATCCCCATACTATGAACACCAGGGACTTTCCAATTGATACGGCAGAAGGCAATATAGACAGAGATGGGGGGGGATTGTTAAAACCAACACCTCATCCACGGCTTGAGAGGAATAGGACGATCGATCCGAAGAAGATGGGACGACCCCTCCGCTCTATAATGCCGACCGAGTCGGGGATGTATAGGGTGTGTGATAGCTCTAGGAGCAACTGCGAGCCGATGGACACCCTGGAGAGCGGAGAGAAGAACGAACCCGGATGGAGGAATGCGTGAGAGGGTGGAGCTTACGGGATCAGCCTACCGCGCCTCACATCAACAGCACCCATCGACTCCAAAGATCCTTGTCACAGGCACGCAAGAATGAGAAGCAACGGAGCGAGGAGGGGGATGGGAGAGGAATGCTGGGACGTTCGGAAGGATCGTAACCCCACCTCCCGCCAGACCGAGACCTTTGTTTATAACGCGGGGAAAAAGAGTGCAGGAGACGAAAGAAAGAGGGGGGAGAGCATGTCAACTGGGTTTGGCCGCATCTACGAGACTGGCTGCATAGACAAACAACTTACTGAACCATCCCAGCTTACTACCACACCCCAGTTAACCCAGAGTGATACATGTGACTATCTTGACAGCAGTTGGGCACAAGGGGGAGTTACTAGGGATGAAAGGGAAAACACTCAGAGAGAGAATAGTTGTGCAAATGTGGATTGGGAGAAGGAGAAATGCAAACCACTGGATAAACCCGAGGGAGAGAATAGAGACAATCAGAGAGACAAGGAGGTTGCTCCACCTACTTTAGAGCTCAAAGAAAAGAAGGCAAATGAGGACACACGTAAAAAGGGATGCAGGAAGAAACGAGTCACCGGAGCACAATCCAACCAATTAGGTCCGATGACGAGATCGAGGAGCCGGGCGCAGACTTTGGCTTGCTTATAAGAGACTCTCTCACTCCCTGGTGCTTTAAGCCCTGAGGATGCCGGCAGGTGATGGCGAAAGCTTGGCGTTTTTAAATTAAATTAAACTTTTATAGTTTTATTACCCTGGCGTTCACCTTATTTTAAATATAAATATATGTATATATAATTGTAATGTTTATTATCATTATCATTTTAGCCATTGTCTATCCACTGCAGGATGAAGGCCTGTCAGACCTTCAATGTATTTTGTATTTCTTTCTTATGCCTTCATTTTCGGATTCTGTCATTCTATTGGGTGGAGGGGACCTAGGGGTGTTCTGCAGTATACTTCCTTTGCTTTGTTCTGTCCTCTTTGAAGTATCTTTTTTGGGGTGTGAAAGGAATGTGCCTCTGGCCATCTGTCTTATCTCCAGGCGGATGGGAAGAAGCTGCAGAGAAACCTGACAGCCTTGAGAACAGCGTCTTATCAGTTCTTTCTCACAACAACTTAGCACTTATGGATTGGTTCAATTCAAACCAGCCGGATGGACAGTTGGGGTGGGCTTCGAAAAGATTCTTTTAATGTAACATTTTGTGTGGGAAATCCTCAGATCCTGCCTTATTATCCTGCTATCAATACCTTCCAATAAAAGTTCCTATTGAGACAATACGAGTTTCCAGATTTTTGCTTTCTTGTGAGGTTTAACTGATGCTGATCCTTACAAGGCCTCTTCTGCATGTTTCCAACCAATATGGTCCTGAGCTTTCTTGTGCTAACTGGACCCACAATACTTGCCAATGTTGTCAATGCATCTTATTTTAGGTCTCTTCTGTGGATGCTTTTTATCAGGTGGAATCCATTTTATGACTGCCTTGGTCCACCTGCCATCAGTTCTTCTTGCTATGTGATCAGCCCATTTCCATTTCATTTTTTTCATTCTCTTGATGATATCATATACTTTCGTTTGTTCTCTAATCCATGTGCAGGTCTTTCTATCTTGTCTTGTAATGCCGAGCATGTACGGTATCTTTTCATGGCTCTTTGCACCACTCATAGCTTTTGTATTGATTGTGAGTTTAGTGTCAATGTTTCACTGGCATATGTTAGAGCAGGTAGCACACACTGATCAAAAACTTTTCTCTTAAGGCATAGGGTGAGATTGTTCTTGAACATTATGCTTAACTTGCTGAATACACATATACATACACATATATTATGTATATATAATTGTACATATACAAACACAATTTATGCCGGCATACTTTTCATGTGTGTGTGTGTGTAGCAACAGCAATAGCAATAGCACTTAGACTTATATATTACTTCATAATGCTTTACAGCCCTCCCTAAGTAGTTTACAGAGTCAGTCTATTTCCCCCAACAATCTGGTTACTCATTTTACTGACCTCAGAAGTTGGAAGGTTGAGTCAACCTTGAGCCAGTGAGACTTGAACTGCCAAACTGCTGGCAGCCAGGAATCAGCGGAAGTAGTCTGACATACTGCATTCTAACCACTGCGCCACCAGGGCTGTGTGTGTGTCCGTGCGTGTGTGTGTGTGTGTGTGTGTGTACAAGACTGGCAACTGGTTGTAACCTTACTGATTTAATGCAGATAAGTTATGGAAAATGACTGGATTCCCTGACTTCATTTCCCTTCCCCCCCCCTCAGCATTGCCTGCACCTAAAGAAAAATGACCACCATTTACTCCCCTAAATGTGGAATTGGGCAGGTTGGACAAGTATGGTTGGAACTGTGTATTTAGCTAACTATCAGATTACACGACCAAATGGTTGCAGAGTCAAAGATGCTCCATGCCTATGGCTCATCAGTCTATTCTTGAGCAGGTTCCAGTACTCTTCTGAAAGGGTACTGAAACCTGTATCCAAAAATGATAGGACACCAGCGTGGAGGAGAGACAAGGGGTGAGGTGGGAGATTGTACTCAATAACAAGCACACTTTGTCTTTGGTCAATGATCCAAGGGAATGACAGTCTGGCAGTGAGTGATCAAGGAACCCGTTTCTTCTTTTGTGGTGGGTGATCCTGAAAAATATGCAGTTGTGATTGGCCTGTGCACCACAGTACTCAGTACGCATATAAATGTATTTGTTTGAGTTTGAGCATGGAAGAAATAAGGATCTGTTATAGTCATAAGGAAGGAAACTCCCATGACGCACAGATGGCATTTCCTAAGTATTTGCTTCTCTATATTTTGCTACTAACATAAACATAAGCTCAGTATCTTCACTGTTGCATTTGACAAACTGAAGCCACCTCTTTCCTTGTACTATAATATCAGTAACAAAGGAAACCTGTCATCAAATCTTTTTCAGCTATCTGTATATTTTGAGGCTGTCAAAATTGACAGTATTAATGTAACATAAGAAGAATTTAAAACAGGAAACTATGTTTTAAAACTCTTATTAAACAGCACAGCAAAATAAAGAAGGGTAGCTGATTAAAAAAAATAGTGATATAGTATCTAGTGGCATTTAAAAATAGCACACTGGGGCCAAATTACTTTGGGTTCCATAATAAAATCACTATATTGTCTTGATAATGTCAGAGAAGTTCCATTATGATCATTATGGGTCATAAATAGGCACTAAAATAGGCACACTGGCTACATTCCAACGCTAGAAGTAAGGGCCTCTCAATAGAATCAGCTTACCCTGCTGTGCCCCCCCATGCAAATTTGGATAGGTGAGAGACAATGATAAACCCACATATTTCTTTCAAGCCCTGGGGTGCTTTTCTTCTACTAGAGTTGAGGAAACATCTCTGTATACCATATGGCCTTTCTCAAGTGCAATGTACAATCATATCCCGCTAGCAATGTTGATATAACACACCACTGAAAGCCTGGCAATCTTCTGTACATGGAATTGCAGAATGAGTATGCTCTCAGACTTTGCCATAGATGGAAAAGGTCTTGGATTGGCTTTGCTATTGAAGTCATTGAAACATAGCTTTTACCTACATATAAGAAGGGACCTTTGTTACATAAAGATTCCTTTCATTCCAGGAATCCCATTCACCAACTAGGAACTCCCCTGATATCATCACATAAACTGCCTGATTTCAATGGTTTTTGCTGAATCAGGGCATTCCTAATAAACGCAGCCTCTCGTTACCTTTTAAGGCACATTCTAAGTATGTGGTCCACAGCCAAGAATAAATCAAAATTCAGATCATTTTGGGATAAGAATTTGCCTAAATCTCCATATTTCACCATAAATGCAGTGACAAGAACTTGAGTTTTCCAAGAAAGAAAACAGTAAGAGAAAGCAAATCTGACAGATACATTACAGTTCCATTATGCCAGGGACAGTCTTCTTACAGAAATACACCAGGCTGTGGTGGACTCCCGTTGCAGCAATTGAGATGTATTGAACTTTCATGGTATGCATGGATGCTCCCAGTTTGTTCAATGGAGTTCATCCCAGGTGTGCATACAGAACATACTTCTTTATCAATCAGGTTTTCCAAGGAACTGACTGTATTTGTGACCTCTTTTTTTAAAATATAATACATCTCACAGGCATTGCCTAAATATTTCTCAGCCTGGTTTTTCTCAATGTGGTGTCCCCCAGATGTGATAAAACTGGATTTTCACTGGCAGAACCATGTTGCCAAGAAACATTTGGAATTGTAGCTCAAGCACATTTAGAGGACACCAGTTTGGCAGAAAAGTATACAAACAAACATTACATTATTCTAAAATAGAGTATTTTAAAATATTTATTTCAATTCTTCTCCATCATGAAAATGACAACCTAGAACCTGGATGGTCAAGTGGGAGTCCTTGAACTTTGTATGCAGCCCCAGATCTTATTTTATGTCTCCTATTTCATGCAAAGCTACCTGATTGGACTGCAGAAATCCAAATTAGCACTAGATAGCAGCAAAAAGGCCAGAGTTTTCAGTGTATATTTGCTACCATCTAGTGACCATCCAAAGTTTTGAAGCCCAGATCTGGTATCCCTAAGTTCATACCCAAATTGTTCTGCTGAAATCTTGTGGTAAATACTTATCCTACCTGAAGAAAGACTCTGGTCCTGATTTAGACCCAGTATAAGGTGTTGTTATAGGTTGAAAGAAGAGCTCAGGTTGAATCAATTGTAGAATCTTGCTTATGTTTACTTACACTGATGTAGCATTTTATGTGAATATAATGTGCAATATAAATGTTCTTCATTGTACTTTTCGTGTAAGAACAGAATTTTTATTATTGTGCTAATCTGCATTTACTAATTGACTCCAGAGTTCTTGCCTGGAAAGGAGGCTGTAAATTCAAGCCATTTCCTTATCTTATTCCCTTCTACAGTGAAGTACAGATATTGCTTGTTAGAATAATAATTAGAGCTTTGCATAGGTCTATAGCAAACTGCTATGTTTCCTTTCAAAGAATGTGGAAGATGTCATGCCTCTGTTGTGATTATCTTGTTTCCTTATCAATTTTTAAAGCAATTCTTTCAATCAGTTGGGATTTTCTGCCAGTGTATATACATGCTCCATTGTCACATTCTGTAGAAAAGTTATATAATCTGGTGCGGTTGTTGTTGTTTTTTTTTTCTTGAGTTCAGAAGATCAGTAACTCACCATAACCTGTTAACTTTAGATGAGTAATGAACATTGGACCCTCTCTAGCTATTTGGCTCTTCTGGAATTCTTTTCTGCCACAATGGCACAGAATCTTAAATGGGAGGACATATGCAGGAGGTATAAGCTTCTGTGTTTCTGCTGCCTATGCAATTACTTTTAATAGTGGTATTATGATTCATCCTGATTTGCATCTACATTGTCTAACAACTGTGATGGTTGGGGTGCATCCAAAGGTGAAATAACTGTATTTTCAAATGATAAATTATTATGTGTGATGAACTGTTTCATATAACAAAAGCCTTTGGCTCCGATGAAAGCATCTTTACAAATTATTACTTGCATGTGGATACAGATTGGTATGAATATTCGCTTGTTGCTATGGCATGATTTTTCCCCTCTAGTCACTAACCAAATCATTTTATCTTTTTCTATACAATCATATTAAGTGAGGTTTCCTCATTAGATTGTATGATGCCGTATCAACTGGTAAGGAAAGTTATTTAGAGGTAGGAAGTTCTTGATACCCTATAAATACTTGCACCAGAAATTACTAGCAAAGATCCATCATATCTTGTCTCTTAGTCACTCAGTTGCTGGGGAAGAAAAAAGGAGAAGGGGGAAATAGGGTGAAGAGGAGAAGGAAGAAAAATAATATCAGAGACTGGCCATATTCTAAACCAAGATACCAGTCTACAACCTTCACTCATTCTTTCCCTTCCAGTGCTTCCCATCAATCTGCTACTCATCCTATCCTGCCCCATTTGTATCCCAGCACTCCTTCCCCATTATTCTTAGACTCAGATTCTCCAAGACAATTGGTTGCCTAACTGATGGTGAGCATGGTTCCTAGGCATCATATGGGTAGGCTGTCCTTCTTGGGTGGGTAGATGACCCAGAGAGGTAACATAGGAACATAAAGCAGCTGTGGGCACTAGTAGGGACTAACTTCTCCCCACATGCCCATGTTGTTGTGTTGTAGGGTCTCTGTCCTTTCTGGCCATTCATTCCTCATCTGTTGTGGATTCCAAGTTGGACTGATCAACTTATCTGTCCCCATGGGCTGCTGCTTCTTAGGGACCCAGGCTAGATCCTACCAGGATCTCTTTTTTTAATATTCCTACATCAGGGCTCTTTGTTTCCTGTTTACAGTATATGTCCCCATGTGTTGCTCAGTCCCTTTTGCATTTCATCCAAGATGCTTTATAGCCCAGAATGGTAATCAATTTCATAGAAATGAGTGGATCCTCTCTCATTCTGCTCAGGTTTAGATAGATGAGTGGTTTGATATTCTGTGTCTTTCTCCTGCCATCTTTTAAAATTTTATAAATTTGGATATCAATTGTTCACTGTCCTTAGAAGTGGCCAGAGAGGGATTGTGAATGAATTATAAAACTCTTGTTAAAGATGGAAGAGTCTATCTAGACAACCTCCCTCCTCACCAGTCAGAATAGAAGTCTAAGGATGTTTCTGTGGCCACTCATTGAACTTGTCCAATGAAGGAGAGTCCACCACTTCTCCAGTTGGTCTCTTGTTAAACTGCTTTTGCCCTGGGAAGCTTTTATAACATTTAATCAGAATATGCTTTCCTATAGCTTAAATCCCTTATTCTAGGTCTTGAACTCTGCAGTATGAATGTATCTGTATGACATATTTTCAGGTATTTGAAGACTGCTATTGAAAACTTCTTTGTTTTTAGTCAATACTAAACATACATAATTTCTTCATTCTCTTTTTATAATTTCTAGTCCCCTGAACACTATATCTTGCTTCTTTAACTCTGTTACAATTTTTCTGAATGCTTTGTAAAGTTCTTTTTGGTCTTCCATCTTCATATTCTTTGTCACTTATTAATTTTGACTCCAGCCAATGCACCAATTTCTCTTCATTTCTCCATTAACACATCTATCTCTTCTAGACAGTTGTCCAAAATTTGTTGAGTTTAATGTTTAAAATTAATTGAAAATTTAACTCAAAAAGTCACAGTGCTTGGCCTAAGGACTGATCAAAGCAGAATAAATAGGAATTATGTGATTCAGAAATTATACATCTGTTTCTACAGGCTAAACCTACATTTTCTTTTCTTGCAGTTGCATTACATTACTGGTATATATTTAGTTTATAAACAACTACTAATCCTATTTTTTTTACATAATTGTCATTGCCAAACTGGCTATTTATTCCCTTATCCTATACGTGTGCATTTAATTTTCATGTTAAAAATGAAGAATTTTACATCTGAAGCAATTCTTCTGGTATCATATGTCAACGATACATCATTTTATAAAAGTTCTCTTTAAATTTGTAAAAGAGGGTGGAAGTTTCAAACCTTTTCAAATTCTGTCCCATTGATCTATTTAAATATTGTAACCAAAATTTTTGACCCATTTTACTATATGTTATTTAGGTGAATCTTCTTCTGTTTCAAATCTCAGCAAAAGTTTATACATTTTAGCAATCATATGTTCATAATTCATTTTCAAATTCCATTTTATGATATGCTATTCCTGGTACTTTTAAAAATCTATATTACTGTAAATCTTTCCTTTACTTGTACATATGGAAACCATCATTCTACTAAATCTGTTATGTCTGTAATTTTAAGTGGGTGAAATGGTGCATCATAAGGCAAAACTTTTTCAACCAAGGTACTTCATATGGGCTAGGTTACAGAATGCCTACAAAATTCAGGACCCATGACTCCGGTGGAGTTGAAATTTGGCATATATAAAAACATTTTAATAAAACATTTTATGATACAATAAAAGTGTCAAAAACATTTCCTATAATCAACTTCTGATGTTTGATTGTGCTATACAATCAAACACAGGCTACTTTCAAAGCATTTGTGAACCTCTCCTGAATTTTTTTAAACTCTTCAGTACATTAGAATCTCTGCTATTGTTGAAAGCATTGAGGAATCTGGTTAAAAAAATATATCTCCCAAAAGATGAGGTCATGAGTTGTTGAAAACTAAATCCCTCTGCAATCAATTGTTCTGCTGATTTCATCTTAAGCTCTTCGTTTTGTTGTACAAGCAAATGTTCATAAACCATTTTTCTTTGCTCACTGTTACTTTTCTGTAAAACACTTCTTGAGCTGAGGCTAACAAAAAATATTTTCAGCCATAACTTGAGTTTGTATCTGTTCTATTTTCATAATATGGCATTCCTGAGATGACAATTTTTAAAATCTATGTTTATTTCATCATACCATAAATAACCATGCCACCCAAGCTTTAGACTATGATCACCTAATTCTGAAAATCTCTTGTTTCTTAACAAAAGCCATTCCTTCATACAAACCAAATAGCAGGGTGAAAAATACAATTTAAAATCTGGTAATCCCAATCCTTTTTCTTTTGCATATTGGAGAATGTTATATTTAATTCTTCATTTCTTCCTCTGCCTTATAAATATGTCTTTTGCCAATGTTTAAATGGTGAATCTATTTTTAAAATAGGTAGCTTGAAATAAGAACAGTATACTAGTTAACACATACATTTTTTCACACAAATTTTTCCCAACATTGACAATTGTAACTTTTCCCATCTTAATAAATTGGGAATCCACGTTCATTAGAGTATTTTACTTTCTTCTCAGACAGTTCTTTTTGGTCTTCCATCTTCATATTCTTTGTCACTTATTAATTTTGACTCCAGCCAATGCACCAATTTCTCTTCATTTCTCCATTAATACATCTATCTCTTCTAGACAGTTGTCCAAAATTTGTTGAGTTTAATGTTCAAAATTAATTGAAAATTAAACTCAAAAAGTGTTCTTAGTTTATACATGTCTTTCTTAATTTTCACCCAGAAACTTTTTTATCTTATTTTATGTCTCTATTCAACATTTCAAAATCCAGAATGAATCACAGTGATGAAAGTGGCCATCCATGCCCCAGCGCTGGGGAGGTTTTCAGAACTGTACTCAAAACTGCTTTGATCATTATTTCTTTCTAAATGGTTTATTTTTGAAAGATTAGATTAGCAATTTGGCTGGGTTGAAGTGTTCCTGACACTACTGACTACATGAAATCAAAACCCTGGGTTGTTTTGGCTTATCAGCTGCTAAAGTACATTGCTTCAATTTGGTCCAAATTGAAATTCATTGGGAGAAAGAAGTAAAAAGAATTCAAACCCTATGCTATTAACTCCTGTATTTTCAACTCCCTGTTAAGCTAATTAAATGTATCATGGGAATAGATTTTATCCAGTCACCCAGCAGATACCTGGCACAGAAGTCTTTGATTTTGCTGTTAGAAGTGGGAGAAGGAGGAAACAGAGGTTCTGCTTTGGGGTTTTACACGTATTTCTCTTCTTAGATATTTACTGCATTCATTTCCTAGTGAGTGAAAAGAGGTTTGCATTTTGGATTGAAATGGAATGTATTTCCATAGAGTCCAATAGCCAAGGTTCTTTGCTATGCTTCAAGACCTATCCTGATATTTGTTTTTCACATCTTTGATCACAGGCAACAGGCCTTTTATACCTTTATGAGCTTCCTGAATGCCATCTGATTACTCATTGTAGGAAATTTGTTCTAAATGAATCATTAGCCATATCCTTCAGGACTGCTCTTTTTTTAAAAAAAGGATTAAAGCATTTCTGGATTTCTTTAGGAGGAATGGCGAACTAAAGGCAATTTTGCAAAAGTGAAGCCGATGACCATGACAAAGACCAAAGAACCAGTGAGTAGATCAGTTCTTTGGAATCTTTCTGGATAAGGAGAGATTGCAATATGTGCTTTAGATGTCTGCTCCTTATGATATCTGATTCTGTGGATAGATTATGTTCAAAAGATGTCAATGAGGGAATGACCGAGGTGTAGCAAATTTTGTCTGACAAGATAGAAAGTACTGAGAATGGAATTACAAATCACATGCCAGGAGAATGACTGGGAAAAGGCTGCTTTATTGGATATACAAAAGAAACTGGGTGAAGTTTTAAAAATCAAAGAGGAAATACAAATGCCGAATCAAGAGAGTGACCTAGAAAATATTTTCTTACTGGATCTTGTTAAAGGCTTGTTAAACCCCTGAAGAATCTTTCAGATGGGATAAAGAAACGAGAAGAAATAAAATCCCGTAACAATAGTTGAATGAACTAAAGATTAAGACTGTTAGAAGTGAAAGGAAGAAATATAAAGTTGGTTAATGTGATCGAGGTTAAAATAAGATATTTATTAGCAAAGGTTTGGCAACCTTTCAAACTTCTTGTTGATACTAGGGTTGAAATGTTGATGATTGATAGATTTACTTATATATAAGAGATTGATATAGAATGAAGATATATCTACTTGTAATATTATACTGAGTGAAGAGTTACTAAATTTGTCCATACTTGTGAGTAAGGATGGAAGTCACATCTTTATATATTTCTTTTCTTTCTTTATCATATTTTTCTTTTTTTAGTATTCTTTTTTAAGTTATTTTATATATATTTTTTCACAATTATAATCAAAACCCTTTATAGAAGCTTATGTACTAAAAAAGAAATAAAACTTCCTTAATATAGCCTTAGAATTTTGAATAACCTATTCTTGTCTCTAATTTATTAGAATGAAGTTTAAAGATTAATATTTTATTGAGCTGCACTGTTCCAGACAATGATTCATTACACTTGCCTTAATTAAATCTTTGTTGTATAACTGTGAAGTATTTTATGCTTTTCACTGAACTTTAAGTCCTTCCTTCCTTCCTTCCTTCCTTCCTTCCTTCCTTCCTTCCTTCCTTCCTTCCTTCCTTCCTTCCTTTCCTTCCTTCCAAAATAAACATTACTTAAGGCAACATCAAAATCCTACATCATAGTAACCTGATGTTGAGTTCATAAAGGATGAACGAAGAACAGTCATCTAGACATTGGATGAACAACATTGATAAATGCAATAGTTATCACTGTTATTGGTACTGAATGTCAAAGGACCACAAGCACAACAAATAGCATTTAATAAAGTAAATGATGAAATTACAAACAAGGTGATCATTCTTTTTTCCATTTATACCATGACTTTTGGCTTCAAGTTGGAGATTAACCCAATCCAGCTGTGGTTCTGGAGATATAATGATAGACAGACAGATTTCAGGCATCATAGGAAGATCTCCCCTCCCCCCACTTCCTATATTGCAATTGTTAATTTGGGGAGAACAGGAATATATGCCTTTGTGGTTAGGGTACTTTCAACTTTGCAAGAACCTGAAATACTGTAAGATTGTGTGTGTGTGTGTGTGTGACATGACTATTGGATGTTGGTTTGATTTCTTAGCCACATGGGTAAATTACATTCAGTTGTATTCTCTTTCTCACAATGCCTTAGAATACCAGAGACACTGTGGGAAATTGAAACAATGGCTAATTGTGTCAGTGCATTTATCTAGAGTTTCAGCCTATGATAATGCAAAGGTGAGTGGCAGGACTCTCATTAAAGGTGGTGTCTTTGAGTCTCTGAGTCACTGAGTAGTTGTCAGATGATTATCTCCTTTGCATCTTCTTTCTCCTTAAACTATAATCTTGGCTGGAGAGAAATTAGAGCTTGTAGTAAAATTGATTGGACTCAAGGTAGCTAAGTAGGTAGGTCCATTTCATTCTAGTTAAAATATATTGTGCCAAATATTTGACTGTGACACCTCTTTGTTCTTTGAAAAAAGCAAACCTTTAGCATTTTTGGACTGAAAAAGTTATATAAGAAGAAACTATGGAAACTAGTAATCAAAATAGTGTTTGGGGGAAAAAAAAACCTTCCAAGCAATGGATTTCAGTACTAATCTTGCTAGTCTCTTGTTTTCCTCCTTGTAACTAGGAAATCATGAATCATACATATCACGAGACTGTACAGTTAATTCAAAAACATGTTTGCTTTGTATAATTTATCACAGAATTCACATTTTGATGTAGAATTTGGATTATGCTTCCCTCGCCTCACAAATGTATATATTTTGAAAACATGTGGGTGTGTGTGCTAAACTATTTGCTATTATAAACTCTTCAATCTTACTTTATGTGTGCCTATTTCTAATTTGAATCAACAACAGCATGTAAACCATAAGTCAAAAATTTTGAAAAAAAATCCACCCTCCTACTAGAATTGGAAATTTACCTAAGGTAACTTGTTAAAAACAAGAAGCTTCCTCATAGTTTTTGTGCAACATGTTGAATTAGACACATCCTTGGTTAGTTTGTGTTTTAATGTTTCATGTAAATAAGAATACTGAGCAGGTCAATATAACTGAGCTTGATCCAACAGGCTTGTGTGATTTTGTGATGCTCCCAGTGAGTCAGGATCCCTATATTGAATGTAATCCAATTTGTCTAGGAGAACGTCTGAGTGAATTATAACTCCTAAATATATTATGTATTACAGTTTAATATTTAGAGGGATTCTCTAAATCAATGAAAAAAACCAGTAAGCTTAAATGGTCCTTGTTTGGGTCAGGCCTATTGACATCTGCTCATTCTGGAGGTGCTCAATAAGCTTATGAGATATTCACAGCCCTTTCGTCAGAGTTCATATAACTTGCTACCTTTCATTTGATAATGTACCCATCCAGCCTAGAAATAGCCAAAATAACTCAATTGATTTCATTTTAGCCTATCAGCATCTTTCATTTGCATTATGAAAACTAACTGCTGGTTACAAAAGAAAGAAAATAAGCAAAAGCACAATAAGAAGCATTTATTTAAGTAACAATAATGACCCATGACAGATTTTATTTTTCTGGGCTCAAAGATCACCTCAGATGGGGACTACAGCCAAGAAATTAAAAGACGCTTGCTCCTGGGGAGGAAAGCTATGGCAAATCTAGACAGCATACTAAAAAGCAGAGACATCACCCTGCCAACAAAAGTGCGTATAGTCCAGGCCATGGTTTTCCCAGTTGCAATGTATGGCTGTGAAAGTTGGACCATAAGAAAGGCTGAGCGCAAAAGAATTGAGGCCTTTGAACTATGGTGCTGGAGAAGACTCCTGCGAGTCCCTTGGACTGCAAGGCGTTCAAACCGGTCAGTCCTAGAAGAGATCAACCCCGACTGCTCTTTAGAAGGCCAGATCCTGAAGTTGAAACTCAAGTACTTTGGCCACCTAATGAGAAGGAAGGACTCACTGGAGAAGAGCCTAATGCTGGGAAAGATTGAGGGCAATAGAAGAAGGGGACAACAGAGAATGAGATGGCTGGATGGAGTCACTGAAGCAGTAGGTGTGAATTTAAATGAACTCCAGAAGATGGTAGAGGACAGGAAGACCTGGAGGAACGTTGTCCATGGGGTTGTGATGGGTCGGACATGACTTCGCAATTAACAACAACAACAAATGATCCATCCAGCTTGCTTACTTTGTGGCTAGCATAACTGTTTGAGTCCATATCACTTTTATAAATCAATGAATGCCATGATCTAATTATTTGAAAAATGTAAAACATGCAGGATCAAGAGCTTCTCGTTCAGGACATTTCCAGCTGACCACCTCCACTTGGTTCCTCCATTTGTTTTAGTAAGACTCTGCCCTGGCCACCTACTTCCCATTACGTTTATTTGCATTTCAAACATGAGGGACTGATACAGCCCAATTATACATCTTTTATGATGGATCAGATATGAACAGAGCCATTCAAAACAGATTGTAAGGACCAGAGCTTCAACCCTGAATAATGTTTTGCTTCTTTCATATCTGCCTGGAAAATAAATGAAGTTGAGATGCCTAAACTGACAGAATTAATCATGGGAGAATCTGGTGTTTTCTGCATTGACGGATTTGTTTTATTTGGTTTTCAGGACTACTATTCGCTCACACTCCTCCTTCTGCCACCGTTTCTCTTCTTACGTTTGCATAAGCTCTTAATGACTTCACCTACTACCAGTAAAGGTCACAGAAAAGCTATACTTGAAAAAAAAAATATAGCAAGCAAAGGTCAGCTCTAAAGCCTTAACCAGGATTTGATCATCTGAATAGAGGCTTCCTCATTCAAACAGTAGGTCACATGTATCATGCCAAGCAAGGACCCAAATCGAGACAGAAATGGAAAAGTGTAATGTGAAGATGAAAATGGTACCCCACCTCAGTCTTCAGTTCTCTAGAAGAAGACACATTTACCATGGCTTCTGGTGCTTATAGCCATTCCCTCAAATGGAAGAGTCTGCATGAGGACAGTCCTGTTCCTGGCACAGTCCACAAGGATTTTGACGAGCATCAGGTGGCGACACTGCTGTTATTGTAGCATATACAGAAAAGGGCAGAGGCATTGTGATTTTGGCAGGCTGCTTCAGCATGTGTAAGACAGATAAAGTAAGGCAAAATATTTGCCTGACCTAATGATAAAGAGTTGGGAACAAACTATATTCAGAAAAAGGGCCCTTTGCCATATCTTCCCCATATTTCCCCTACCTCCTCCCCCCGCCTTCCTGGCTTCAGAATGAGCACTTGTGTTTTAAACTTTTCTCAATTTACTGAGTTCAGGTTAGAGGGACATGGAATGAATATAATAAAATATCTTTTAAAAATATTTTAATATCTAATAAAATATCTTTGGAGTGCTCATTCCTTCACAAATTATTAAGACTGGCAATGGCTCAGTAAAAGACTTACATGTAGTTTATACGAACTATAGCTATAAGCAAACTGATGAAAGAAAAAATAATGAATTTCATTTCCTTATTGTTTTTTTCTGATTTAAGCTTATATTAGATAAGCTTAAATCAGATTTTGTTAAAATGTGTAATGGTTTAGGATAGACTGATTTACGTATCTCACAAATCTGACTTTTATTAGCTTTCTTATGTAATGAACCTATTTTTTTCTTGATTATCACCATCTTATGACCTAATATACATCAAAAAAGGCCTTTTTGTTATAGTTACAAGAACCAGTTTAGTCTAGTGGTTACAGGCAATAGATTAGGAGTGGGAAAACCTGAGTTCTAGATCTGCCTTAGGCAGGAACCCACTCATGTTCTCTCAGTCCTAGAAAGAAAGGAGGGACGAGCCATGTCTGACAATGCTGCCTGCCAGAAAACAAAACTTGCTCATCTAATTAATTCTCACCTGTGCATGTTTGGCTATATTGTTGCTGTTGTTGCTGCTGTTATGATGGTTGTTTTCTCCTTGTCTACCCAATGTTTAATAACTGCCCTGCAGCCATCCTCTCCTTCCCCTTTGGCTCACTATGCTCCTCCAGCCAGCCAATGCCGCAATCTCCTTCTCACTGTGTTAGGTGTTTTCACACAGTAAGGGAAGGATGAAAAAGAAAAGAAATAAAATGGTTTCTTTTGAGGGGAAAGCAAAATGGCCACCGTTTGGCAGGAAAGGTTAAGAGGGTTGGATGGCTTGGAGCATGCCAAGGTTTAGTGAAATCCCAGAAGGGAGGAAAGATGAAATGGGAGTTCCTTGCCCTGTAACTCCCCCCAAAATACACTGTGCGGGCGTGTGCTCTCTCTCTCTCTCTCCCTCCCCCCCCCTCTCTCTCTGGAGAGCATCAGTAACAGACTGAACTATTATGCAGAATCTTACTTCTGTCGCTATGCTGCTATAATGCACACATTCTCTTTCCCATGGTGCCATTTCCTTATATTTTATCCAATATACATTCATCTATGGTCCATCTACATATATTGCAATCAAGAGCTAATTGTGTCACTTTACATATTCGTGTATCAGCTGGGAACTGAAATACTACTATTGATTTTTTTTTAGTTGCAGTATTCCATTAGTGATGAAAACCTGAAACGAGAATAGATAAAACTTGAAAAATTAAGTTTTTTTTGTCATAGACACTTTTATTAAACCTGAACACACACACAAAAAAAGCAAAACTCAACTGCTTTTTGTCACTTTAGGGGAAAATGTGCACTTCCCCCCTTCCCCAAATGGAGCAAATCAAATTATTACAGATCTGAATTGACATGTCCAATAACCAGTGGTGGGATTCAAATATGTGAACAACCGGTTCTCTATGTGGATGCCGTTTCCGGAAGTCCATTCTGGGCCTGGGCAACAAAAAAGTAGCTACCGGTTCTGCCTAAGTGGTGTGAACCAGCTGAATCCCACCACTGCCAATAACTACAATTTAGTTTCACTTTCTTTTAGTGTTTTTGGAGTTGCCATGACCAAATGTTGGAAACTGCCATTCCTACTGAAACCAGCTCTTAATGTTCTTATCCAGTCCCAAAATGAAACTAGTTTGAATCCTCTGTTGTTTAGGTCAGCATCTCATCTTGTGTCTCTTGCAATGATGGGGACTATTTTAATTTCTGTCATGCAGACACTATCCAAAGGTGCCTCTTGACATCAAATTCTCAGCCCAGTGAAAGCTAGGGGCCACTGTTGCACTGCATGCCAAGGATAGTCCAAGAAACCGTGAATTGAATAGACCATTCATATCTTCTCTGAACTGCAATGGGTACCTCTTATCTGAATGCCACAAAAGTGATGCACTATTTTGACGGTGTGCCAAATCACCAGTTCTGATTGTTTTTCAATCCAGCAACAGCCTGCGTGCAGTTCAGTTTTTATCTGTAGGTTTCTGCTAAGTTTAACCTAGAGAGCAGGACTGCATAAAAAAAGACTTGGAGAAATCTCCCTATCTCTGTTCCGTTTTTTTTTTTTAAAAAAAATTCAAATAGATCTCAGTAAAAAAAAATTTCTTCAAAAGACCTAAAAGGTTCCTTTGAAAACAAAATGATTAAAAGTTGTTTTGCCTCTTATCCGACATCAGCAAGTCCACTAAACACCTTGCTTTGCCTCTGACAGTAAATGCATTTTTCGTTGGCCACAGCTGTAAGAATGAACATTAAGTTACAGAAGCTCAGCATAGGAGATCAAATAAGTTCTACTATTTTAGTTCTCTCTTTGTGTGTGGAACAATCTAGATCAGTGGGTCTCAACCTTTCTAATGCCGCGACCCCATAATACAGTTCCCCATGTTGTGGTGACCCCCAACCACTTATACATCCCCGGGTATCAGGGGCGTGGCCAAAGAAAAGGGGGAAAAAATGGTGGACAGTCTTGTTTGGCGACCCCCATGAAATGGTCATTCGACCCCAAGTGGGGTCCCGACCCACAGGTTGAGAACCACTGATGTAGATTCTAATGAGAAGAACCCAGAAAGCAGCAGCAATTGTTCAATGATGCCAAGAGAACCTCAAGGAAGCATTCATGAAGTCATTAATCTTTTCATAGTTTAGCCCTGCCCTGTTCTTCCCACCATTCACCTCCAAATAATAATACTAATACTAACAACAGCAACAACAATATAGTTGGATGGGACCTTGGAGGTCTTCTAGCCCAACCCCCTGCTCAGGCAGGAAACCCTATACCATTTCAGACAAATGGTTGTCCAGTCTCTTCTTAAAAACTTCCAGTGTTGGAGCATTCACTGCTTCTGGAGGCAGGTTGTTCATCTTCCTATGGCATACTGTCAAACTTTGTAGTGTTTCCTTCTCTCCCATCAGCATGCCCACCCCCTCAGCCTAGAAGGGAGCCTGAGTCTTTTTTTCTTTTTCAAGTCCGGGGTAGGCAGGGTATCTGGAACAACCCTCAGCAACCATTGTTCAATTCAAAGTAAATTGAAATATAAATAAGTACACAAATGAGAAATTGGTGGATGGCCTCTGATTGGAAGTGTGTGCACCTGCCCAGAAAGAAAAGGTAACATTCATTAGCAAAAAGTGTCCTGGAGTACTTGATGAAACAGTAGGGAGAAATTTCAGCCATTTGACTTTAGAGAAAGAGATGTTTGATAGGAGGGATTTTTGTGAACAGGCAAGTCCTGCCACTTGCTTATCCATTCTATGAATGTTCTTTGCCTCTGAAGGCCAGTTCCATGCTCCACAATGGGAGCCCCCTGGGTGGCTTTATGCCAGTTATTATTTCTCAGCAACCTTTTCCCCACAACTGTTATTGTATGTATGTGTGTGGGGGGCGAATGGAAAGCACCATGTACTTCGCTGCCAGTGGATATGCATCTAATGAATAAATAAATAACAGGTGACTAAACAGCAGCAGACCAGAGAAGAAATCGCCAGCAAGAATTTTGAATCAATACATTAAAAACCAGGCTTTTATTTTAATTTCCTTGAATGAATGCTTGTGCCTACAACTTAAGCAGAGTAATTTTGACACGGACTGATTAGACTACTGCAGAGGGCACCTGCATCAAAGTGCTCAAGTTGAATGGGGCATTCCTATGACTGACTAAATTGCTGCCACCCCTTCCCAGTTCTGATTAAGAAACAAAGGAATAGCAATAGCAATAAGACTTAAGCATATACAGATTCACAGTGCTTTACAGCCCTCTCTAAGCGGTTTACAGAGTCAGCCTATTGCCCCCAACAATCTGGATCTTCATTTTACCAATCTTGGAAGGATGGAAGGCTGAGTCAACCTTGAGCCAGTGAGAATCAAACTGCTGAACTGCAGGCAGGTGGCAGTCAGAAGTAGCCTGCAGTACTGCATTCTAACCACTGCACCATCACGGATCTTGCTGTGGAAAGTCAGAGTTTGAAAAACTCACATGACCAAGAAGGAAGGGATTGTGGGTGATTAGAATGGAGGAGACACCAATATTCTGAGCCATTCCCCATCTATTTCTCTCAAAAGGATGCATGGGGAGGGGGGCATTTATAGCATATTTTCTCTACAACTTCTGGCCAAATCCAAGCTATTTTCAAACTTGATTTTTCTTTTGTTGGCTTTCCCGACATTTTGTTTCATTGTTACCCTGAGCTCCTGCATATAAATTGCTTCCAATATTCCATTGGGTTGGAAAAGATTAAAAAAACAAAGAAGCCTTAAGGTAAAGGTTTTCAAGTAGGGGTCATGAGGGAAATCCAGGGGGTGTGAGAAGATGTGAAAAAGACGATTGCTGTACCAAAAAAACCAAACAAACCCCATTATAATTTTCAAATGAAAATCTGATCAGCTGGGAAGGCTGAGGGGGTGTGCATGCTGACTGGAAGGAAGGAAGCACCACAACATTTGACAAGTGTGCTGTAGGAAGGTGGGGATGAATGGTGGGAAGAACAGGGCAGGGCTGGATGATGATTAGTGGCAGATTGTTTGGGATTTGAGGGATGGAGGCCAGATGGATGTCTTTCCACAAACATAAAACGGGGAACAGATTTAATGGACATTTGGCTGGGGAGGAGTGAAACTTCCTTAAAAATTCGGAAAAGGAGCTCTATGCCAAAAACCTTTGAAATCGTTAATGAAGAGGCACCTACCAGCAAGCTCATCAAGGGCTGAGCATATGCATGTGTATGATTTATGAACTAGATGTGGAACTGAGAAATAGAAGCACCTTGAAAAGGTAACACAGTGGTTAGAATATAGCAAGTTTAAGAAAGCCAAAAAAGTAGGGTTTTTTTCTCATCACTGAGTATTTATTATATATAACAAATACATGAAAAAGAAAAAACTATATTGTGTGATATAAATAGTTTATTTACATTACAGAAAAAAACATCAAGACAATGTATACTATTTCAAATATATCCATACATAATCAAATATAGCTGTAGTACATGTTTCGTTCTGTTTTCATTGGTGTCGATTACCACAAATGCAAGGCAACATGTGTAGAACTTTTGTCTATAATACTGTATTTTGTAAGTCCAAGCTCTCTGCAGTTTACTTTTGCCATTGTGGAAACATGCGCTCTTTTTTAAATTAACCTGGTCGATGCTCTCGTTGTGTTGTCTGAACTGTAGTGCCCTGTGTTTTGCTTTTGCCTGTGAATTCTGTTGCTCCTGGGACATTTCCTGAAAGCAGCGGGGGTGGGGGGGGGAAGAGAAAGGAGGGGAAAAAAAGAGGGGAAAAAAGCATGAAATTTGTTTTGCTAAATGACAGCTGAGAATTGCAGCTATTTAAGGGCAACCGGAGATTCTACCTGTCACTCCAGCTCATCTTCTCTTGACTGCACAGCAACAGAGCTAGTAAAGAAAGGCAACCCTGTGCTTTACCCTGGCGACCCAGCTTTAATTTTGGAGCTTGGAAATGCCAGATCATTTCTCCTAGGACCTGGCTTGCATGTAGAAAGGTCTGGTTTCTCAGCTCCAGTTTATATCTCTTCCTTAAGCAATAAGGAACTATTCGCAACCATTGAAAAAGGGAGGTACAAAAAAACATGGAGAACATACTGTCTTTATTTTCAGCCAGCTTGGAGATTATGAAAGAAAAATAAAGATCATCCTCACATTAGCTTTAAGTTGTCAATGCCAATAATAAACCAGCAGGTTGTTCTCCCACCTCCAATTGATAAAAACTGTAACAATGTCCAAGCAGTGCAATGTAAACTATACACATTTTTTAAATCATCAGATGCTCTGCTGGAGGAGTAAAAAAAAACCCAATACCTTTAGAGGTTAAGAATTATAGATGTCAAAAGAAGTCTTGTATTCCATGTTTAGAGTGTAATATTGTACGGCATTCATTATTTTCAGCTTCTGAGTAGAGCTAGCTATTATCAATGCATCACAGGCCCTAGTCTTTTGAAATGCCATCAGGATCAACCATCAGTTCCCGCCATCAAAGAAACATAATTACAGTCTTTTTCTGTGAAGGATTGAAATGGCACAAGTCATGGCACCATTTTCCATTATCATGGATTGGGAGAATAGCTGCATTCAAAATTACTGTTCTCCCTAAAATCTATTTTTGTTTCAAACATGGCCAATTTCTTCCTTTGCTACTTCATTTCATATATTCCGAAGAATTTTCTCTTCGTATGTGCCTTGATTCGTTGGAATGGGATGTCGTATAAAATAAAGTAAGTTGTTGTTATAAAATAAATAAATGAAAATGTGCTAATTATTTTTTCAAAAAACTAGGATTGATCAAATCACAAAATATAAGTAAAAGTATGATGGAGGCTGAGGCGTACTGAATTTAAAATGTTATTCAATTATTAATTATGAATTCAATTAATATAGTTATAAATGTTCATTTAACTCATATAATAAGGAATTCAAGTAATAGTGGGTATAAATCAAGATAACACTGGATTCTTAGGTACAGTAATAAATTGTTCTTTAATATTAAGAAATTAGCACTTATTATCTCAAAACTATAACTTACTTCAGAAATCTCAAAAAGGACAGAAACAAATGCTAGCCCCTGATCTTTCTCTCCTTCTCTTATTTCTTGCCCACTTTCAGTCCAATTCCTCTATAAAACCTCTACTTATAAACTTTAACAACATTTTAAATATGAACTATTTGAGATTATGCAGTGATTGGGACTCAAAGGGGAAAACCCAAAGATGCTTTTCAAAAGCAATTGGACTTTCTTAGTTTTTTTTTTTCCTTGAAAATGTTTCCCTTCTCAAAGCGAAACATTTTCAAGGGAAAAAAAATCTAAGGAAGTCAAGTTGCCTTTTGAAAAGCACCTTTGGGACAACCATGATCTGGATGTTTGAAAATCTCCATAGACATTAAAGGGGAAAAGATAGTTCAATGTGCAAAAGGGCTCAGAGAATACCTGTGGGCCTGTTCTTCAAGAAGTGGTGCCCTTTCTAAGGTTCAGATGGCTGTGCTATGCAATCCCAAACAAAGAAGATCCCAACAAAGTGGTTTATGCTCACATACAGTGCATTTGGAAAGTATTCAGACCCTCTTCACTTTTGTCAACTTTGTTATGTTTCAGCCTGATTCTACAATGGTTGACATTTTTTTTCTCATTAATCTACACTCAGTGCCCCACAATGACAAAGTGAAAACAGAATTTTAGAAATGTCTGTAAATATATTAAAAAGAAAAAACTGAAATATCACACTGGCATAAGTATTCAGACCTTTCATTCAGTACTTTGTTTAAGCACCTTTGACAGCCTCAAGTCTTTTTGGGTATGATAGCACACACCTGGATTTGGGGGATTTTCTGCCATTCTTCTTTGCAATTCCTCTCAAGCTCAATCAGGTTGGATGGCGACCGTCAGAGGGCAGCCATTTTCAGATCCCTCCAGAGATGTTCAATAGGGTTCAAGTCAGGGTTCTGGCTGGACCATTCTAGGACATTCATAGAGTTGTCCCTAAGTTACTCCTGTGTTATCTTGGCTGTGTGCTTAGGATTGTTCTCATTTTGGAAAGTGAACCTTTGGCCCAGTCTGAGGTCCTAAGCACTGTGGAATAGGTTTTCATTGAGAATATCACTGTACTTTGCTCCATTCAGCTTTCCCTCAACCCTGACCAGTCTCCCAGTCCCTGCTGCTGAAAAACACCCCCACAGCATGATGCTGCCACCACCATGCTTCACTATTGGGGTGGTATTGGGCAGGTGATGAACGGTGCCTGGTTTCCTCCAGACACAACGTTTAGAATTGAGGCCAAACAGTCTTGTTTCTCACAGTCCTTCAGGTGCTTTTTTGCAAACTCCAAGCAGGCTTTCATGTGTTTTGCACTGAGGAGAGGCTTCCATCTAGCCATTCTGCCATAAAGCCCATATTGGTGGAGGGCTGCAGTGATGGCTATCCTTCTGGAATCTGGATCCAGGATCTCTGGATCAGTCATTGGGTTCTTGGTCATTTCTCTTACTAAGGCCTGGTTGCTCAGTTTGACCAGGCGACCAGCCCTTGGAAGAGTCCTGGTTGTGCCAAACTTCTTCCATTTGAGAATTATGGAAACCACTTGCTCTTAGGAACCTTCGGTGCAGCAGAAATTTTACTATAGCCCATGGTTCTCACAGGTTCTCAAACAAACAATCATCTTAGAGAATGATTTGGAATTTGGACTTAATGAATGTCATTAAAAATAGGTATATCATATAAGTCCTTTTAAATTGTTTTTAAGAAATCATCAGGAATTGATCCTGAAAAGAATACATATGCAGCACTACACTACACTACATAAATTGTAACCTTTGTAGATTATATTAAGGGTTAGCATATATTATCACCTTTGGTGGTAATGTATACTTTGTAGTTGAACGATTTAAAGTTACTGAGAAAAATCACCTATTCACAATGAACCCTGTTAGGCATTGATTTATTGTCTATATTTCCTAAGGCATATAAATTTATGCATCATAAAAATGGATTCAATTCCTAATGTTAGTAGCTACATGCATTATCATAAACCACTGAAAAACTAAAACACATCTTTAAGCAGATCAATGATAGCTGGGTTGATACTCTAGTTAGTACAAGAACAAAATCTTTGAAAAACTCTACATTTGTTTCAAGTTTGCTCTTTTCTTCTAGCAATATCTTTTCAATGCTTTTCCTACCAGATTATTTTTCCCCCAAACAATTGCTACACTGATATTGAATATGGATATTTTTCTTTAATGTCACACATGTTTTGCAATATGTAGCAGAAGGTTAGTGCTATCCAGATAGAATTGTTTCATTTTATACAAGCAGTCTTTAAATTGAGATAATGTGATTTTGTGAAGTTTGGAGAAGTGGATTCGGAGGGGTGTTTTGCTTGTGCAATGCGGCTATATGGTGACCTTTGCAAAGTTGAATTATTTGAAAAGCCCTTTATATTCATAGGCTTCTGTCTCTCTTTCTCGCTCTTCTTGTTTCAATGTTCATTGCTTTTTTCTGTCTGAATGCTGCATTTTTAGTTTTTGTTTTGATTTTTCTTTGGCGACAGAAAAATGAACTTTATGCTCTTTAAGTATCTGAACCTCCACAATAACTTCAGTTTTCAGTTTATGAATATTTATATTAGAGTCTAAATAGGTTTGGGGAAGTTACTGATGCTTATAGTTGAATCTATGTAGCTTATATTACATCTTGACCAATGGGACTTAAGTTCTAAATAAACAGAGCTAGGTTTATAACCATTGGTATATTTTGTGGAATTATCACTGATACTTGATTTAACCTTGGAGTAAGGCAAAAATTTTCTTGTTATGGCAAAAATCTTTGTTCTCATTATTTTGTGTTTTGGCTGCTATAGAACCCCCTCCCCTAGACAATTATTAGATCTATGTGGGTTTCAGAGGGAGCTTGGGCTTTGTCTTGTAAGTCTGATAGACAGTTTAATTGAGGCCTTAGGTGTCTGCCTGGGAAGGCTGGAATGTTCCTGAGTATTCCCCATTCTTTGATCCTATTGAATTCCCTGGTTTGCTGAGGAGCTTCAGGAGATGAAACAACAAAAGAGATGCATAAAGCATGACTGGAGAAAGCCCAGGACCATATTTGAGAATGTATAAAAGGGATTACATTGTGGTGATAAGAGGGACATAGCAGTTGTTTTCCACTCATTACATCTGGCATTGGGCCTGTCTGCCTCATGCACTGCCTCTTTTCCATCATTTCTGCCTACCCCATAAGATCCACCAGAGAAGTGGGTACTTCATGTCCCATCCATTAAGTAATATCATCTTATATCACCTAGGAAGTGTAGGTTCCTTTTCTGTTGACAATCTCTGCAAGCCAGTTTCCCACCACACCTTTCCAAGCTCTGGACCAGATCAGGGTGGATCATCTGGTGTACAGTGAGTATGTCTTCTCCCTACGATGGTTATTGTTATCTTTACTTGTTTGTTTTTAGGCTTTGTATCTGTTTTTAATCTATACACCACTCAGACTTAGTGTTGCATCAGGTGGCTTTATAAATCTAGATTATAGTATTACTGACTAATTCAATAAGATGTACAAAGGTAGCAGGTGAAAAGAGACCATGGATCCACATCCAATCCCAAGTCCTCTTGTTTCTTCAAGAGATCTTGCATACGGTTTATCAATCTTGGGGTTGCTCTCCCTTCTATAAACAAGAGAGGAAAGAATATCCACAAAGAAAACAACACTCAATCAGATAGTTCTAGAGGTGACCATTATAACCTCAGTTTACAGACCAACCAGATTACCTTGCAAATCTACGACAATAGAAGGAATAGAGAACGTTGGAGTGATAGAAAAACTGTTAGGCAGTCTCTGAGCCAGCTGCTCTGCTGTGAGTATACTCAGTTTGCTTTATTACATGTAGAGTGGTTGCCAGCAAGAAGGCAATGTATGTGAATTTTGTTATCCTTCAAGCAGTCCATAATTCCCTCAATGCTTTTTAGAATGAAGCACCTCCTGAGCAGTTTTTCAATATTTCCAATACGTGTCTTCCGCTCAGGGAACCTGTACCCACTCCTGGTTCAGTCTCTCCATGAGGGAAGGGCAGCTGAATCGACCTTGAGAAAACAGAGAAGTGACCCACAAACAGAGTTACCCACAGTCCCTGATTCTGCTGAGGGCGTGCCAGAAGAAATGTTGATAGACTTTAACGATGTATTGCCAGAACCTGAGCAAGCTAATAATACACAGAGACTGGATGGTTTAAAAGAAGCATTGACAACAACTACTCAATCTAATGTATCAAATAACAATTATTATAACTATCCTCCAACAAGTGCCCCTATGGAGAACTTGAACTGACTATATGAAGGCCAGTGCCTTCATATCGATTTAGAGGCCTTAATCACTCTGATTCTCTGAAAGGTAAGGATATTATATTGGTGCAAAAAACTTGGACTGTTGATGATCTCCTGCTTAATGGCTATTATTTATATAAGCTGGAAGCAAGGCCAGGCAGAGGCCCAGGGAGACTGAAAGGAGGGCTGGGTACATTTATTTCTACCAACTTGAGAGCAGAGTCCAAACTTATTACCCCTTTAAACCATTCAGCTATGGCCCTTCACCTCAAGTTGGACTCGGTCCTGCTTTTGACAATTAATGTTTATCTCCCTCCTTCACTAAGAAAAGCTGAAACCACTGCTGTATGGCTGAAGTTGGAACACTATGTTAATAAACAACTCATGGAACACCCAAATGCCAGGGTCCTACTAGGGAGAGACTTTAATGCCAGATTGGGAGCAGATGATTATACATTATTCATGAAACATCATCAATATCCACCATCAGAGGTCCCTATACAAACCAACATCTCCCTCATATGACTCTCTAAAGACATTAGAGCTAACTATGCTGGCCTCTGTCTTGCCAAGTTGGCAAATAAATTTAACTTCTTCATATCTAATGACTCATGGTCTGGCAGGGTCCAAAACTAGCACCATTGACTACATCTTAACTTCTATGGACTTAGTACATTATATAGAGACTTTGAAGTCCTGCCTTATCTAGAATGTGATCATCTACCTCTGTGTATATACATGAAGCCCTTTATCAGGCAGATACCCTCCAAGGACCATTTTATCCCTGCAATCTCTACAGCAGGCCTAACAAGATGTCGGGTCAAATGGACCCAACAACTTGATCAGAAGGTAAGGAGAGTCCTAACAGAGGACAATTTTCAAAAAATCCGTGCAGCCTTTATATCAGCCAACCTGACTCAAGACTTATTAGAACTATATAAAAGTTTAGTTTATGAGCTACAACCATTATTAGCACATGACCGAAATTTCTCAGTTAAGAGGTCCTGTACTGCCTTCAAACCATGATTTGATAAGAATTGTGTAGAAGCCAAGAAAGCCCTTAACTTGGCATACAAGGAGTACAAAAGCGAGACTGGATATGGCAGTGGTGGCGAACCTATGGCATGCGTGCCAGAGGCGGCACTCAGAGCCCTCTCTGTGGGCACACACGCTATGCCCCAGAGATGGCAACCGTCCCTCTTCAACCAGCCGCCCGCTAACTCACCGAGGTCCCACATGGCCAGATGCATCTCAGCACCCATGCACTCGCTGGTCTCTGTGTGCAGGGGCCGATGGCATCAGGCACCAGCTGCCCTGGCCCCTGCCTCACCTTGCCCTGTGACAATGGCACCCCCGCCCTGCCTTGCCTCGCCTCACCCCGCAGGACAAGCCTCCTGCCCACCGCCCCACCTGCCAGAGACCCCCTGGATCTCCCCCAACCTTGTCCAGCCCCCACAGACGTCCTTCCCCACGAGCAACAGTGAGGTGATCACCACAGCCACAGCCACGGCCACCTGGCACCTGGCGATAAATAAGTGGGTTTTGGGTTGTAGTTTGGGCACTCAGTCTTTAAAAGGTTCACCATTACTGGGATATGGCAATAAAGCAATTCTTAAACAATTACTTACACTCAAAAAAACAATTCAAGCAATTGATTGCATTCCAGAAGAGACAAGACATAAGGTCTTCCTGGGAACAGCTCATTGTGGCAGCAAAGCAAAGGAACTCCTCCTCTAAAAGCTTGCCACTCTGAAAGAATCTACACCCCATTAGACTGTCATATATCTCCTATAACCTGAGAACTTCATTTTCAGAGAATGTATGAAGACCCCTCCAGCGAGAGTACAAGGTCTATAATGAAGGATTCACCTGAGTGGCCTCCAGTTTCAGAGTCTGAAATTAAATCCCTCATTGGCCAACTCAGGATCGAGAAGATTCCAGGAGCTGACTTCATTTCAGCCGAATTACTAAAGAATAATATGGAGTGGTGGATACCCCTCCTGGCAGCGCTATTTACCTATATTGACTTCACCAGCCATGTCCCATAGGATTGGGGCTTGGCAATTGTGGTCCCAATTTATAAAAAGGGAAAGAGAGACGGCTCTGCCAATTACAGACCAATAAGTTTGCTAAATATAATCAGCAAACTCTATGCCAAACACCTTCAAGATAAATTAAAGGAGTGGCTGGATCTTGAGAACCTGATTGCTGAAGAACAAGCTGGATTTAGAGAGGGGAGAGACACCATAGATCAGTGCTTAGTTCTTCATCATTTGATTGAAAAATATGCATCAGATAGTCCTGTATCATTATATGCTGCCTTTATAGATCTTGGCAGCTTTTGACACGGTTACAAGGACTAAGCTATGGGAGAAACTGGAAGTTACCTCAATTGATCAGACTCCTCCATCTGTTACGTGCCTTACATACCAAAACATCCCTCAAGGTGAGGTGTAATATGCAAGGGTCTCTCTCGGGGTCTGCTGAAACTCAAAAGGGGGTGTTAAACAGGGGTGCATTTTGGCCCCCTTGCTCTTCAATTTTTACATAAATAATATGATAAAATGGTTAAATAATCTAAACTACTGCCCCCCAAAAATAGGTGACCGAAGCATTGCTCTGCTGCTCTATGCAGATGATGCTGTGATTCTCTCCAGGACTCCAGTTGGCCTTAAAAGAGCCTTGCAAGCCTTTGTCCAGTATTGCAAATATAATAAACTGAACACAAATTATGAGAAAACAAAGGTTATGGCTTTTGCAAAAAGGCCAAAACGGTACTTGTGATATTTAAATATCCACAAAGTAGAACAGGTAACTACCTTTAAGTACCACTGGCTCACAAAAAGCCCATGGAGAATACATGGCTGCCTCTGGCCAATGATCAGCGAATGCCATTCTTAAATTTTTCTGCACAAAGGGAAGACACTATGTTCCAGCTGCAATTAAGCTCTTTCTGGCCAAGTTGCTAGTACAGCTTCTCTACGGGATCTTGCTCAGACCCTCAGCTTCGTGTTGAACACTGAAAAGAGTTCAATCCAAATTTATCAGAACAATTCTCCAGATGCCGCACTGTGTCCCAAATGCACTTCTGTGCCTGGACACAGGACTGATAAAAGTTGAAGCAAGAATCTGTATAGCTTCCTTAAACATCTGGCTAAGGCTTAATTGCTTTCCACAAGGCCTTGCTCCATTAATTTTTCAAGATATATTCTCCTCTTCATGGATGAAGGCAGTCAAGTCCAACCTTGCCAAACTAGGCTTCTCATCAGCCTCAATTCTCAAATTGGACTACGACCAAGCAAAACAAACCTTGCGTCAAAGGGTAGAGGACATCAAGAGGCAAACAGACTTGGGTATAGCTCTGCTGTTTCTGGCTCCACGCTCTATTAGATACGTGGTTACACCTGCCAGGTATTTTAGCTGGAGTCAGTAAACCACTGGAAAGCATTCTTGCACGGTGCTATGCGTTTCCATCGGCTGTCCTATATGGCAAGTATAAAAAGACACCATTGGCTGAAAGACTCTGCTCCTGTGGCTCAGGAGAGGTGGAGACCATTGGAGACCATGTTCCTTTCTATAGAGCTATTCGGAAAAACCATATCCTCCCCATAACTGATAGGTATCCTGGTTGTTCAGAAAGTATTTATCTCTAGTGCTGCTTAAGGATGAGCAGGCCGTGATCACAGCGCAGATGGCTAGATTCTGTGCAACAGCATGGGGGATTCGCCAGAAACATAAATAAATATTTTTGATCTTTCTAATAATCTTTTATAATTAATTTTATTACGTGTTTTTATCCAGCATTAGACTATACTTGATGTATTTTTATTGTCAGGTCAGTATGACTTAACTTGTGTGCACATTTATATCCAGACACCAGAAGGAGAGGGAAAGAAGGGGAGAAAAAGGTGAAAAAAGAATGTATCTTCCATCAGAGATGTTGACAGAATAACTGTTTCATCAGGATGCTGAAATGAGCCCTGCAGCACTGCTCCTTATTTAAGTGTGTGTGTGTGTGTGTGTGTGTGTTTGTGTGCTGTCATGATGCAAAGAGATAAGGCTTGTATCACAACTCTCATTGTATCATTTGCCCTCCTCCCCAAAACCTTGTCTCCCACCTTCTCTGCTAGTAACAAAGCCTTGGGTCAAGCAGTAAACATAGCTCTGAATTTCTTCTCAGCTCCTCCCATGTTTTAAAATTTTAATTAATTAATGAATTAATTCCATTCTTCTGGGTCTCCTTCCCCATCTATTATACAGGTTCAAGAAAAAGGAATCTGCAGACATCCTGTTTATTTAACAGTTGGTTTAGAAGGTGTGGAATGGGATAGCCATATAAAAACAAAGTACTGAGTCAAAAAAGCAGAAAGTCGGTGAAAATATACCAGTTTAGAATAGAATAGAACTGGAAGGGACCTTGGAGGTCTTCCAGTCCAGCTCCCTGCTCAAGCAGGAGAACCTATATCATCTCAGACAAGTGACTGTCTTTAGCCTCTTTTTAAAACCTCTGTTGATGGAACTTCCGGTGGTTAAGCGACGATGATGGCGGCTACTTTGTAGCCGTCCTCCTGAGACGGTGTCAGATCTGCGGAGCACAGCGTTCATCAGCTGGCCCGCAGTTTGAAATCCCCTTCCCGGGCGAAGGGAAGGGGTAGAGACTGCAGGAATAGAGGTAGAACCTCCGAACCTCCTCTGGATTTCTTCTTTGAGGGGGCAGAAGGAGCGCTCCCTCGGAGTTCCTGCCTTCTCCGCCTCTCAGCTGTCTTTGTTTCTTCGGAAGCAAAGTGAAACGCCGCTACCATCTCCGCACTTAAAGTTTTATGGTGAGTGATTTTTAAAGCGGACAGAACTGTTTAAAGGATTTCACTTAGAGTTAGAGATTTATTTTTCTTTTTAAAATTCTTTTCTTAGCCTATGCTGATTTTTTTTTTATTTTTTTTTTTGGGCGGAAAGTGAGAGTGAAAGTAAAATGGCGCTTTGAAAGTTTTTTTTTCCTATCTCCGGAAAGAAAAGACGGACTGTATGAAATGCATGTTTAGCACTGCTCTTTTTTTTTCCCCTTAAGTTTCTTTTTCTTTTTTCTTTTAAAGTGCTTTGGAAGTTTTTATTTTTATTGCACTTTTCTTGGTCTTTTTTCATTTGTAAAGATTTAAGCATTTTTTTTTCTTTTTAAGAAGAAAGAAAGAGAGACTAATTTTTTTTTTAAAAAAATGGCTTCAAAGAGACAACCAGCCTCTATAGTCTCTAAGGTGATTTCTTCTCCTGTTACTGCAACTGTTCAACAACAACTTAAAGTAACACCACCGGTGCAGCAACCTAAGGCTACATCTCCACCTTCTCCTCCCCCATCAGCGTCTGCACAAGACATTAAAGATATAATGGGAAATGCTGTGTCTCAATTTAGGGAGGAAGTCAAGCAACTTCTGGAACAGAGCAAGTCTGAAAGTAAGGAGGAAATGAAGAAAGAAATGAAGGAGCTTTTTGTACAGAATAATACTATTTTGAGGGAAGATATAGTCTCAGCTTTATCTGGATTGGCTTCAGTGGTCGTGAAGCTGGACTCCAGGGTGGAAGAAGTCACAGAAAAAGTAGATTTTCTTGAGTATAAATTTCAAGATATGGAAAAAAAGGTGGAAACTTCACAAGATGATATTCTTATGTTTCAGTATAGACAGATGGAATATGCTTTGAGAATTAGGGGTCTTAAAGAAGATATGAATCAAGATCTGATGGAGATGGTGATCAATGATTTAGCTGTTGTCTTGAATATAGATAAAGATAAACTACGTGGAGAAGTGGAAAAAATTTACAGAGTTAACTCTTGGATTGCGAAACAGAAGAATCTGCCAAGAGATGTGGTGATTTATTTTGCTAAGAAGTCTCTGCGCAATCAGATTTTACAAGCTTTTTATAATAAGAGATTTCAGATTGCTGCCCAAGATATCATTATCTTAAAGGAAATCCCATCCAAAATTTTAAGAAGCAGAAAAGATTTTGCTTTTTTAGCAAATGAACTTAAAACAAGATTGATGCCATTCAGATGGGAGATTCCGAAGGGTATTGTTTTGAGCCATGCGGGGATACGTTATAGATTTAATACGGTTGCTAAAGCCAAAGAATTTTATAACACGGTCCTGGGAGCAGGCTCATCTTCATCCATGATTCAGAGAGCTTTGAGTGATAAAGAGGTGGAACAGCAGTCTGAAGGACTAGGTTTGATGGCTGCTGGGCAGGTGGAATGGATGCGTCAAGCAGAGGTTAAAGAACAGAGAATGACTCGTGCAGCACATAAACGTAAGGAAAAGGAACAGCAGAAGAAAGAAGCTAAAGAATCTTCTCATCAGATTGTTTCGATGCCGGTGGGAGGAGCAAGACCTAAAAGCTCTGCAACACATTCTTCACTAGCAGATCTTGAGGGAATCTTCTCCAGGCTCCTGGTTGAGGGAGATGGCAAAGTTTCTGACCTGGAATGTTAACGGTCTTAACTTTCCCCAGAAGAGAAAGAAAATCTTTCATTATTTAAAGCAACATAATAATGACATTATTTGTTTGCAGGAAACTCATATTCTACTTAAGGATCAAAAATATTTAGCTAATGCTTGCTTGGGATCTCATTTTGTATCTCCTGCCCCTGGGAAAAAAGGGGGTGTGGTGATTTATGGTAAGCAAAATTTACCAGCTTGCTTGATAGAATCAGATCCTCAAGGAAGATATGTTATGATTGAACTTGGCCTATATGGTAAGAAAATACTAATAGTGGGATTGTACGCACCAAACCAGCAGCAGGAACAATTTTATAGGTTGTTACATCAGAAAATAACCTTGTTGGATTACAGGTCAGTGATATTAATGGGAGACTGGAATGGTGTTCTAGATACACAGAAAGACAAAAACGGTTTTTCTACCCTCTTTAAACAGGCTAAACTACCTAAAGCTTTTTTTTGATTTGAAAGAAGATTGGGAATTGAGAGACTGTTGGCGTGAACGTAATCAGGAGGAAAGAGACTTTACCTTCTTCTCAGATAGACACCAATCTTTCTCAAGGATTGATTTCTTTTTGACTACAACAGACTTATATAATAGGGTGAAGAATGTAAAAATTTTTCCTAGGTCATTGACAGATCATAGTCCAGTTTGGATGGAACTGGTTGCTGAGAAAGAGGAGAGGAGATCTTGGAGGTTGAATGAGAATTTATTTAAACAAGAAAAAAATGTTCAAAAATTAAAGGAATGCTTAAAGGATTATTTTGTTTTAAATATGTATAAGGGAACATCAATGTCAATGGTATGGGATGCAAGCAAAGCTTTTATGCGTGGGATTCTGATAAAAATGAATAATTTTCATAGACAAAAGCAGATTCGGAAACGTAAAGAATTGGAAGATGAGATTAAACTAAAAGAGAAGCTTTTAATTTCAAATCCTTTAGATGAAAAGGTGAAAGGAGCTATAAAATTGTTAAAAACACAATTTAGTATGCTGATGGCTGATCAAGCTGCAACTAATTTAATGTTCATGAAACAAAATACATTTTGTAATGCTAATAAACCAGGGAGATGGCTTGCTTATCAGTTAAGAAAGAAACAGAGACAGAGAGCTATAGATAAAATAAATTATAAGGGTAAATTGGTTTATCAGAAAGAATTGATTAAGAAATCTTTTTTAGATTATTATCAAAAATTATATAAGAGTACTAATGTACAAACTATAGATATAAATAATTATTTAAGCAAAGCTAATCTTCCTAAATTAACAGAAGATCAGAAAAAAGAGATTAATGGTTTAATTACTAAGGAGGAAATTGTGACAGCTATTAAGCAATTAAAATTAGGTAAAGCACCGGGTACGGATGGTCTGACATCTATTTACTATAAAACTTTAGTAGAAGAGATGATTCAACCTTTATGTGAGCTTTTTAATAATATATTACAGGGTTTAGAGATCCCTCCGTCATGGCGCAACGCTTTTATATCTTTGATTCCAAAAGAGGATCAAGATCTCACTTTGCCTAAGAATTATAGGCCTATATCTCTTTTAAATGTGGATTATAAAATCTTTGCAAAAATTATAGCTAATAGGTTTATGAGGGTCTTGCAGCAGCTTATACAAAAGGATCAATCGGGTTTTATAACTGGAAGGTACATGAAAAATAATGTTAGACAAATTATTAACTTATTAGAATATTTAGATAAAAACAACCAAGTTTCTGCAGGGCTGATATTTTTGGATGCCGAAAAAGCCTTTGATCAATTGAATTGGCAGTTTATGTTATGTTTAATTAAGGAGATGAATTTTGGACAAAATATATTACAAGCTTTATCTAATATATATCAAAAACAGACTGCTCAACTTATTGTTAATGGGGGTTTGTCAGAGGCTTTTACAATAGAAAAAGGTACAAGACAGGGATGTCCATTATTTCCGTTATTATTTGTTTTAACACTGGAAATTTTGTTGATTAAAATTCGGGAGTCTCAAGAAATTAAAGGAATAGAGATTAATAAAAAAGAATATAAGTTAAGAGCTTTTGCAGATGACCTGGTTGTGACTTTGTCTCAACCTACTCACTCGGTAGTAAAATTATTACAATTGATTCATCAATATGGGTGTGTTTCGGGCTTTAAAATTAATAATAATAAGACTAAAATATTACCTAAAAATATGACTAACTGTGATAAACAGACTTTGGTTAATTTAACAGACTTTGAAGTTGTTGATAAGGTAAAATATTTGGGGGTTATATTATCTGTTTCTAATGTAAAATTGTATAAAAATAATTATGAAAAGTTGTGGATTGGGGTACAGAAGGATTTAAAGAATTGGAATAACTTACAGTTATCTCTTATGGGTAGAATTGCAGTTATTAAAATGAATGTTTTACCAAATTTTCTTTTTTTGTTTCAAATGTTACCTATCTTAAAGAATGAACTTAACTTAAATGAATGGCAGAAGGGTATTAATAAATTTATTTGGGCAGGGAAAAAACCGAGGGTAAAACTTAAAATTATGCAAGATTTTCGTGAGAGAGGTGGACTCAAGGTACCAAATTTGAAATTATACTATGATGCTGTGGTCTTAACATTAATTAGTGATTGGGTAAATTTAACAAATGTAGAAATACTCCACTTAGAGGGTTGGGATTTACTTTTTGGATGGCATGCCTATTTAATATTTAATAAAAAAGTGGACCGGGTCTTTAAATCTCATATTATAAGGATTTCTTTACTTCGGGTTTGGAGGAAATATTACAAAAGTGATTTTAAAATACCATTATGGGCTATACCTTGGCATGCGATAGAAGGGATAAAGAGAGGAGTTAAGATGGATATGGTTTCTTATATACAATTACTTAGATGGGATGGTCAAAATTGGCAGTTAAAATCTTTGGAAGATTTAGTTCATGAAAATATTACTTACTCATGGTTTCAATATAGACAAATAGTGGATAGATGGCAGATGGATCGTAATATGGGTTGGCTTAGAGAAGATGAAAATTTGTTTAAACAAGTAAGGGATCAAAGACCAACTCATATTAAGAGGGTTTATGGAGTTTTAGTGGAAATGGATTCAGAATCTGAATTAATCAAAGATTGTATGATTAAATGGGCACAAAATATTGGTGAACCAATCCCATTGGATACTTGGGAACTTATTTGGGTGAGGAATGTTAAATTTACACAAGCACAGAACTTAAGAGAGAATTTTTATAAAATGTTTTATAGATGGCACCTTGATCCACAAAAAATGTCTATTATGTACCCTGATCTACAGCCTAAATGTTGGAGATGTGGTTGTTTGGATGCTACTTATTATCATATCTGGTGGTCGTGTAAAAATATAAAAGCTTTTTGGATTAAGATATGGTGGAATATTCAAAGAATTTTTAGAAGGAGGGTAAAATTTACCCCGCAATTGTTTTTATTAGGTATTGTTACTGACTGTGATGCTAAGGAAGTTATATTGATGTTAAATTTGATTACAGCCGCAAGGCTGCTAGTAGAACAATATTGGAAGAAGGAATCTTTGCCTACTTTGCAAGAGTGGTTTTATAAAGTTTCTTATTTGGCGGAAATGGCAAAGATTTCGGCTTTCTTAAAGGAGCAATCTCAAGAGAAATTTTTTGTTGTATGGGAAAAATGGATAAATTTTATACAATATAATTTGGATATGGAAAAATATCATTTAGCTTTCTTATAGCTTGTATAGATTGTTTTTTCTTTTCTTTTTCCGTCTTTTGTTTTTTCTTTTTTATCCTTTTTTTCTTTCTCTCTCTTTCCTTTCTTTCTTTTTTCTTTTTTAAGTATTTTTTTATTAATGCTTACATATATTTTATTATTATAAGATGTAAAATTTGTTTAGCTATTTTAAAATTTTAGATAAGCCTATATTCAGTTCTGGGAAGTTCGGGGAGGGGGGAGGGAGGGGTGGGCTTGGGAGGGATGGGGTGAGGGTTGATTTGTTTATATTTGTAAAACTTTTAAAAATTTTCAATATAAAAAAAAAAACCTCTGTTGATGGAGCGCCCACGATTTCTGGGGGCAAGCTATTCCACTGGTTAATTGTCCTCACTGTCAGGAAGTTTCTCCTTAATTCCAGGTTGCTTCTCTCTTTGATCAGTTTCCAACCATTGTTTCTCGCCCTTCCCTCTGGTGTTCTGGTGAACAACGTGACCCCCTCTTCTTTGTGGCAGCCACTCAAATACTGGAATACTGTTATCATGTCTCCCCTTTTTCTTCTTTTCTTTAGACTAGCCAAATCAAAGTCCTGCAACCGTTCTTTGTATGTTTTAGTCTCCAGGCCTTTGATCATCTTAGTTGCTCTTCTCTGAATTTTTTCCAAACTCTCAACATCTTTTTTGTGATATGGTGACCAAAATTGGCTGCAGTATTCCAGGTGTGGTCTTACTAGGGTTTATACTAATTCTTCATGTGATCTTGATTCTATGCCTCTGTTTATACAATCCAGGATTGTATTAGCTTTTTTGGCTACTGCTGCATACTGCTGGCTCATGGTTAAGTGATCATCCACTAGGACTCCGAGGTCCCTCACATAGTTACTGCTTTTAAGCCAGGTCTCGCCCAATCTTTAATGTCATAATCCCCTTTCCTGCATAGGCAGCTGCATTTGTGCTGGAGGTCACCTGGTTTTGTCAGGTTAATTTCTTTTTCTTTTTAAAAGTGAAAATCCTATTTTAGGGATTACTATACAGTTTTCATGCATTTCCTGGCTCAAAAGGATAGGAATGTACACTGCAACTTTCCAGGGACAGAGTCAATTGAACTCCAATGGACATGTTTGGGAGCTACAAGTGGTTCCCACTTAGAACAATATAAGATAGCGCAACATTATATCTTAATATTCATTTATTTATTTTGCTTTGTGTTCTGATTCTTCCTCCCCACCTTTTTTTTTTAAGGAGAAAAGCAAAATACATGCCAGTGCCAAGATGATATAATATACGTTATGTAAGATTTCCAGGGAAAGAAATTCTGTAGGAATTTCCTGAACGGCAATTGGCTGATAAGAAATGACTTCTTCTAACACAATCGTTCCAAATGGCCAAGTCAGACAAACATTATTTGTGAGCATAATGTTTCTCGTAGTTGTTGCTCAAAGAGATCTATCCCTTGAAAAAGAAATATCTTGTTCCTAATAGCTTGTTGGCGTGATCATCTTAAATAAACATATAGAGTCTTGAATACCAATAGTTTGCATTTGCATATTTTTGTGATTTGGGGACTGATGTTTGGTTTTAATGTACAAATGATTATCAATAATATGTTTGGGTAGATATAAAGCAATAGGGAAGTTTTTAAGGAATGTGGAAATTTATAAGCTGGAAGGAAGATTACTTGAAGAACATGAGGCAGCACCATTTTTCAGCTTAACAGTTCCTTTCCCATCTCCCTCCTTTTATGTATGCTGTATTTTTGGCTGTTATTTTTGTGTTTCCTGAAGCCCACTATAATATAATACATTGCCCTTTTTTGGTAGGGGAGGGTCTACTCCTGAGGGAAGAATTGATGAACTTAACTTGGTCGGCAACTTCTGCAAGATTCAGCAGACATTTTTCTATTATGCCTTTAGGTTGGAAAAGGATTTATGAATTGTTTTGTATCTATTCTTGAGCTGAATGTGAAATGTAGATGTTTAAGATATAGTGGAGCTTCTTTTTTTACTTTCTATAGGAAACTGCTATGTATTTTTTTTCTGTTTCTTATATGTTGGACAGGTTTTTATTTTAAAGGCATATGATTTATAGGAGTAGTTTCAGGAAACTTGAATCACTTTCTGATGTTTGGAAAAAAACCTGAAGAAATTGTGAAGCTGGAAGAAACAACCCCCCCCCCCAAACTGGTTGTACACATTTTTCAGATGGAGGTGGATGGGTTTGCCTACAAGACAGTTTTTGAATTCTGGAGACTACCTGGACAAATCCCTGCAATTTTCTTGGCAAGTTTTTTTTGGGGAAGTGGTTTGTCATTGCCTGCTTCCCAGGGCTGAGAGGAAGTGGTCCAAGGTCACCCAGCTGGCTTCATGCCTAAGGTGGGACTAGAACTCACCAGCTCCTGGCTTCTAGTCTAATATTTTAACCAACTGGGCTTTTTTTGTGAAATTTGGTCCTGAAAATTACATATTGATCAATTTAACATTTTTCTGTATAATCTAGCAACAGTGCTTAAGAAGAATGCATTTGGAGGAACTGTTTCAATGAAAACAAATTCCATTCTATTATTTGAAAAGCTTTTTTATGTATTATAATCCTTGTCTCTCCATACAGAATGTTCTTGAATTGTCTAAAGCAGCCCCATCTACACACACACACACACACACACACAATATGCCCGTTTCCTTTTTTGTAGCCTCTATATCTAACTAACTAACTAACTAACTAACTAACTAACTAACTAACTAACTAACTAACTATGCTGCTAATCTCATAACAATGAACAAACAGGACAGCACACAAATAATTAAGAACAACAAAATATAACATAAATTTATAATAATCTATATAAATAAAAATGTAAATGTTTGTTTGTTCAAAATCTTAAATCTCCGAAAGTTCTTCACCGATTGCTTTGAAATTTTGACACAACATTGCATTCGAATACGCGCGTGTTTTTATATACCTATATTATATAGATGTCACACCTGTGACAGGTAAAAACATGCTTTTTTGAAAAACAGCACCATCTGTTGGATGTAATCTCTATATCTGCACACACAATGGAACAACAAAAAATATTGTATACCCACAAGCACTGTGAAATTAAACATATTACAAACGTGCGCTTTCTCTTTTCTTTCTTTTCCATTTAACCACACTGAGCCACAGCAACGCGTGGCTGGGCACAGCTACTAGTAAATAAAGATAACATATCCTGGAGCCTAAAACATTCCATTTTCAATCTATGTCCAAATCCCAATTCAGAACGAACTAATCCACTAGCAGGGCTATGTCAGCCTCTCAACCCAAGTGTGAGGGAACATCCAAGTCTTCAAAATCTTATGAAGGCCAGAAAGATCAAGGACAGCCTTATTTCTGCTTTCCATGTGGCAAGTTTCAAAACAGAGAAGGTAAGACTCCTAGGTCCTACAAGTTGACATTTTTTGATGGATGGGGCCTGGAGCATCCCAGCCCTGTCAATTGTAGTAAGGCACAAACAAATGGAGCCCTCTGGATCACCTCATTAAAATTCATGATCAGACCATAGCTGGTGAAGGATATTCTGCTACAGAATCTCAGTCTTTACTAGCCAGATCCTATTATCCATGTCAGAATCAACCTCCAGTGGTAAATATTTAATTTGGGTTTATATTTCTGGTATAAAATTTTGCTGAAAGAGGCTTTTAAAAATGGAAATGGGTGACAACAATATTTCTTATTATTCACCCAAAAGCACATTTCTAAAGATGAAAACCTGGAGAGAGACATTTGTTTAATTGGGCCCCCTCGTATTTTCTGTGAACTACAGTTGCAAAATGTGAGAAAGGCTGCCTAGAAGTAGCCAGGATGCCTATGGTGAGTGAACATTGTATTGAAAGAATGGTACATTTGTAGGTTAGGAGACTTTCAGTGAAGCTTGCTCACAGCCATTAACATTTTCAAAGAAATCAAGGATTCCCTAGAGCATGACTTAGGAAAAAAAACCCACTGATCTAAATGAAAATCAAATCATTTTTCAAAGGTTACTGTATTTTTAAAATAGGGCTCTAAGAAGGGTGGTTTATAATTCAAAGACTAAGATATATATGGACACTGAATTTTTGCAGTTTTATATGATTGCCTCTTGTGACTGGTGCTAAGCTGAACATCTGAGGAAGAAACCTACTTGATGTTCATAGTCTGTTCTAAGTAATTCAGGAGTAATACATGAGCCAATCCAAAACATTGAAAGCAGGAAAAGATTATCCCATCTGTAGTCAGTATTGCTTCTCAGTGTCTCCAGGCAGCTTCTGTTTAGTTATTGATTAGACCGCTGTTTCTCAACCTTGGCAAATTTAAGATGGGTGGACTTCAATTCCCAGAATTCCTCAGCCAGCATATCTGTCTGGGAATTCTAGGAATCCACCCATCTTAAATTTGCCAAGAAACACTGGATTAGATGAAAGGAGGGAATACATAATACCTGCATGCTGGCTTTCTATGTCTTGACACTCAGATGTCATAGTCTGGAAGAATGTCATAAAAAGATGATACTGGACTAACCTTGTAATGCAGAGAACGACAACACAGATGATTGCAATCTGAATTGTTCCAATCACTGCTGCTATTAAGACATACTGAAATCGAACAGGGCCTGGAACCACATACAAAACGCTGTAGTCTTTCTTTTCACAGTGTTGTCCAGTGTAGCCCGCATCACATCTACAATGACAAAATACAGATTCCTTCATTCCTTTGTCTGCAGAGATAAATTCAGCTTCAAACAAAGTTTGATAACTGGATCAAGAGACAATTGTTGGGCATGCTTGGTATAATAACTTTCTGAGGCCTTTCTAATAACTTGTAAGCCACCCAGAGTCATCTTGTAGGGAAGATGGATGGCATAAAAATAATAAATAAGTAACAGACGAAATTGATTTTTGTAATTAGAGGTAATTGCCTATCTCAATACATGCTGACTTAAACATTAAAAGAAATGTCTTCTTGAAGCGATTAGTTGGTTCTAAGTCACCCTTCCCTATGTTGGCCTTTAATTTAAAGGCCACAGTGGTTGAGGATTTTACAGGTCTACCACATGAGAAGAGCCTATATTTGAAGGAAACTGGTTAGTGAATTGTTATTACTTGTTATTAAATTCATACTTTTACTTAAATCAAATAATCCAGGACAAACCTGATGCTGCATTGGCATCTTAAAGAAAAAGAGAATATTAAGCCAACCAGACCATTAATCTGTTCTGGATGTTCTAGCTAGGGGTAAAATAAGGCCTGTTGTTCAGCACATCATTTTCACTTCTAGCTATTCCTAATATGTAGCTCCGAGAGCATGGGTATGGTGGAAAATCTGCTTCTATTGGACGATATCGCTGAACTGCACTTCAGGAGTTAGGCTGCTTTGAGGTCTTTTGAAGGAATGCATGGTCATACCCATAAAGTATCTCTACTGGAACCATGCATATATATATATATATATATATATAATATATATATATATATATATATATATATATATATATATATATATATATATATATATATATATATCCCAGAGACCTTGGGAGGACCAGGACAGCTGTCTTAAGCTTTTGAATGACTTGTTCCTTAGCTCTGAGGAGTAGCCTCAATGGGGTTCTGTGATTTACAAAGAACCAACAGTTAGGCCATTCCCTCTAGCATTAGCACAGACTAAATATGACCATAGCAGAGTCATGGGCTTTAAATGCAGGTCTGAAGTCCCAGGAAAAGATCCCTGTGAGAGCACTACTGATTTCCTTTCCTGCAATGTACTATAAACCATAATCTCTCCACATCCTTTTTCTCTCAGCTGAGTTTGGATGCTGGTTCAAAGTGAAAGAAATCCACCCGAGGAATTATTCTAAAAGAATGAGGGTTATTCTGCCCTCACCCACGTGCATCATTTGCTTTTAAATTTGGACTCCTGCTCAGCGTTCAACATGCTGCATGCATTGAGTTGGTTGTGTGTGATTAACAGAAGGTGTTTATATGCCATTGATTAGCTCATTATCATTGCTTCCTTTGTTGAGTTTGCTATGTTTGCTCTGGATGTTTTATTCATAATCAACTGTGGAAAATTTTAAACGTTAGGTCTAGTTATGTTAATTCTTGGGAATTATATTTGAATTACAGCATTATATAAATGGAAGGAAAATAAATGAATAAATAAATATCTGAGGCAAATCTGTATTTACACAATGTAGAACTAATAACATCCTAGTACATCTATTTTGACTCTTGATCTAGCCTTTTAATCATTTTTTTTTAAAGAGGATGTTGCCTTCATAGCTTCATATGCTGGATGAGAGGGAAAGAGGCAACCTGGAATTCTGAGACTGAATTAAAATGAATAAGAGGAGCAGACAATGTTTTTGGGGCAGTGTGGGACATTTGCTGAAAAGATGGCCAAGCAGGACCCCCCTCCAACCTCTTTGTTGGAATTGTCTGAAGGACTGTCCATATGATGCTTGTTTTCATCCAAGCAGACAATCCAGATTTCCTTGGATATTCCTTTTCCCAAAGGACATCAATTTACTTTTTTTATACTTTGGAATTCCTCTGAGAGGTTCCAAAGTCCTAAGTCTGACAGCTTAGGGGGCTGGAAATCCAACAATCTACCTTCCTGCTTGCCCTCAAACTTTGCTGTTAGGTGAGAGAAGACAAGACTGACTTAAACTCCCTTACATGCAATGCAATGCTCCTTTCTGAAACTAACCTTATTTCAACCCTCGGCAGTGCAAATCTTCTGTCTTCAGCCATTTTCCCACACAGAGAAATTGATGTTGACATAGTTCTTGACTTTTGCTCGCTGTGGGATTTCCTGGGACAAGAATTGTTGGCCATGTGCTAAAAATCAACAATACTCATCGGGCCAGCCTATGCTCTGTTATGCCTTTTTAGTTAGGAATGGATTGACAGACATTGCAGGAATGCTTTTATAAACAGATTAATGCTGCTGCATAATTCAGCGCAGCTTGGCTGCATACATTAGGTATCTCTGTACATAATTTAGATCTAGAGTAGATGAGGGTTCAACAATTGTTTTCTTTAGTGCACGGGGGAGGGGGGATATTTCTTTTTATCAGGTCTGCCTGTTCAGGTGATCAGTTTGAAGAAAAAGTTACCTGCAAGATGGCTCCAGCATATTAGCAGAATGCTCACATTTTCCATGCATGCAGAAACCATTATAATGTTCTGGACATGGAATGTAGATTCCTCTGGCACTTTCTTCCAGTTTGTTTGCATTTTCTGTGAACAAGAAGATCTGTCAATGTATTGTTAAGAGAGGAGGAGGAGGAGAAGAAGAAATAATAACAGCAATATTTCACGCTTGCACTTCAGGCAAAGCAGTCTTTAAGTGAGGAAGCAGCACCAAAAATAATTTCATACTTCAATATATGTTTCTTGATTTAAATATATATGCTTTGTAAATGAAAAAAATATGCACAGTAAGAAGCTTATCTGCAATTCTTTGCAATACTGAAACTCTAATATCACTTCATATGGCACAGAAATGGCTGATTCCCCTGCCTCCTCACTGTTTGCTTATAGACACCTTCTATGTCCAAAACCCATGTTGCAAAGTAGCAGTAGCAAAAATTGTAACAATTAAAATAACCCCAATCTAGGTCAGTGTTTCTCAACCTTGACAATTTTAAGGCATGTGGACTTCAACTCCCAGAATTCCACAGCCAGCAATGCTGGCTGTGGAATTCTGGGAGTTGAAGTCCACATGCCTTAAAATTGTTAAGGTTGAGAAACACTGATCTAGGTGTGTGAGTCTTTGCCACCAAATAAATAAATTAACAAGTCATTCCTCTAAATGCTGAGACGTATAGTACCGTATTTTTCCGTGTATAAGACACTATTTTTTCCTGCAAACACTCGGTTCAAAAATCAGGTGCGTCTTATACAAGTGCAGTGTCTTATACACGAAAAATAATGGTAACTTCCACAGCCCAGGGCATGCCTGTGTGGGTTCTTTACATGCCACTGCCATGCCGCCTGGTGCAGGTGTCAAGCCCCTGTGGGCTTGCCACTAACGGGAGGGGGGAGGGGGCAAGATTGTCGGCCAGCCGAACTTCTGGATTTGCCGGCTCAGCTGTTCGGCGCTCCGCCGAACAGCTGATCGTTGCGGAGACACTCACATGCCAGAGCGTCTTATAGACGGAAAAATACAGTATTCATTAAAGATCAGCTTAACCACCATGCAGAACTACTGTATGGCCCAAAGAGGCTTCTGAGAAAAGTGCTCTTTTTCTTATCTCTTTGCTAGCACTAAAAGAAGCCTCTGTCTTTACTATAAATTAGATAATGCAACCAGGAAAAGTCAGTACAGTAATGTCACATGACAAGTGGACTTAACACACAAAATAATTTGTTCTTTTAGTTTTGCCTGCCCACTGTATGAATGGGGGAAAATTCATTTTATTTACTTCTTAAGCTAACAATAAGCTAGCTTCCATTGTCCAAACTATTATATGAACCCACACAATTGTCTTTTAATTTTTGACAGTTCTCAGAGTGTTGCAGGGCAGTTCTGAAATGTAGAAGGTGAGTACAAATATACAAACATTGCACAAAATTCTGGATAGAAATTACATTAAAAAGGCATATGTTAGGAGACAATACAGGCAAAAATATGATTTTAGAAAAACCAACATATGCTATATGAAGCCTCATATTCAATCCATGCACGTGGGCATGTCCATTGGCATCCTTCAGTATCGAGAGACTATGGTATCGTGCTCTGGAAAGAAGTCCTAAGGCAGCATCTGGTGTGGCTAAAAAGGCCAGTGTGAGAATGGCAGTCCCTTCCACATTGAGGGCAGATACAATCTGTCCCCTGTCCAGCCCCCAGATTTTGCTGGTTCCGGGACTGCCTCTTTGCCTCAGCCTGCCACACAAGTGTCTCTTCAAATTGGAGAAGGCCATGCTGTGTCTTTAGCCTCCAGGCTGAACGATCAGAGGTCAAGGATTCCCAGCTGTTAATGTCCATTCCCAAGGCCTTTAGGTCCCTCTTGCAGATATCCTTATATCGCAGTTCGGGTCTCCCTCTGGGGCGCTTTCTCTGCACAAGTTCTCCATACAGGAGATCTTTCGGAATTTGACCATCAGCCATTCTCACAACATGCCCAGCCAGCATATATGTGAATTGTATATGGGCACGTACATGAATTGTATATGAATTTCACGTGGAATCATTTCAAAAATGGAAAAGAACAAACGGATGCTTCAAAAATATGAATGATGATAGAAATAGAAACTTGATTAATGGCATACATAAGACTGGGCCTGTTTAAATTTTGAAGGAACATTTTGAACAATTATCCTAAGGCCAGAAAAGCAAACAATTTCTAATTGCTTCTTAAATGCAATCAGAAAGTATTCCTCTTGGGTAAAAGTGATGACAGGTTCATTTTACAATGTAGAATTGACCAAAAGATAGCCACCCAAACAAACACGCATACAGGTAATCCTTGACTTATGACCACAATTGAGCCCAAAATTTATGTTGTTAAGCGAGCCATTTGTTAAGTGAGTTTTGCCCCATTTTACAACCTTTCTTGCCACAGTTGTTAAGTGAATCATTGCAGTTGATATGTTAGTAACATGGTTAAGTGAATCTAGCTTCCCCGTTGATTTTGCTAGTCAAAAGGTCACAAAAGGGGTTCACGTGACCTTGGGACATTGCAACGGTCATAAGTATGAGTGAATTGCCAAGCATATGAATTTAATCCCATAATCATGGGGATGCTACAAAGGTCGTAAGTGTGAAAAACATTCATAAGGCACTTTGAACGTCGTAACTTTGAACGGTCACTAAATGAACTGTTGTAAGTCAAGGACTCCTGTATAGAGAGGTGGGAGTAGGGCTAAATATTTCAATTTTCATTTAACTACGCATTAGGAGTATTATGGAAATATAATAAACTATATTTTGCTAACTGAAGACAAATGTTGTGAATCCAGGAGAAAGGCTTAATTTGATCAGTAATTCGCTTTGGAATAAGCCTGGTATCCAAGTGTAACCTGTATACACCAAGCACAAAAAGCTATATTTCCCTTGCTATTTTTTTTTTTTGCAGATTTTATACAACACCTCTGAAGCATCCCATTTGTTTCATAATTTTTACTGAACATGAAGATGATAGCCAGATTCCTTGTGTTTGATCATCCTTCCAGATTCATAGTGAAAACAAGCAAAATTGCAGTTCTTCTAGAAATGTAGACCTCTTTTTGACCAAGAATGGACAACCTACAGCTGCAACTTGCACCTAGTTCCGTAGGCCCATTTTTGTATTCAGATCATCTGTCTGAAATTCAAAAGGAGGTACAATTTTTCACATGTTTAAAAATATGAGCCAACACACATCATAACTAGGTTTAATTCATTTGATTTGCTTTTAATCTCAATTCAAATCTTCTCCCCAAAAATCTATTTTAAAACTCTTCTCTACCCTTCACGTGGCTTTTTAAAAAGTTTTTTTGGGGTGAAGTCTAGTTATTGGCTGATCTTTTAACTGCGCAGTGTGTAATTTTTCAGTGGTTTTCATTTTAGTAAAGATTTTAATACTTTTATAATTATTTTCACATATTTGTGTTTCATTAATTGTTGTATACTGCCCAGAGTTGTTCTTTGTATGATGGGCAATGATGTAAAACTAATTTTTTTTAAAAAAAACACCACATAGCAGTAAAGTCTTTTCTTTCTTTCTTTCTTTCTTTCTTTCTTTCTTTCTTTCTTTCTTTCTTTCTTTCTTTCTTTCTTTCTTTCTTTCCCCCCCCCTCTCTCTTTCTTTATCTCCTCCCTCCCTCCCTCCCTTCCTTTCCCTCCCTCCCTTTCCCTCATTTAGGCTTGGAGTAGGGGGTCAGAGATTGGCTGCTATTTAGTCTGTCCAGACATTAAGGTTTTTTTAAAATTGTTTTTCTATTTTCAGGGTAAACTGCCCAGAATAATTCTGGAGATAGATGGCTTCTAAATCTAGTAAATATATTCGTATCAGCCTCATCTCACCGTTACTGCATAAATACCCAAGGCACACTGGATAATTTTACACTTCCCTGCTGTTTTCAGGTATCAGCCATGCTACAACATAAAATGTTGCCAGATCCTGTGCAGCAGTGCTCAAAATTTGTTGAATGATGATGATGACCTTTGCCATAAACTAGACTTAATGAGCCTCTTGTTTGCTACATTAGAGTGCTCTGTAATTTGATATAGTCTTCCACATACTAACATTTATATTCCCCTATACCCATCTACAGTATGCTCTTACCCCTTCTTTAAGATTCTTTCTGCCTCTTGGTTTTGAATCTATACTTTCTATTTTAATACACATTCATCTTCCAGCTTTTCAAATTTGTAATGTGTTCAATGGGGCTTCTTGGATGCTACACAGACTCATAATCTCTATCAACTTTATTTAACCTGGTAACCTTCAGATATGTGGCCATTGCCAACTCTTGGACTTCCCAGAAACCTGTCAGGTCTTATTGAAATCAAGGGATTTTGTTTCCTTACATAGGTATCAAATTGCAATTTTAGACATTCAGCATTTTTATTTCAGCCTAGAACCTTGACAAATTGCTCATTCACATAATCTCATAATTCCAAAAGTCAAATTCTGTGGGCAATATATTCTAATTATTAGACCAAGGCCTTGGTGTCCCGTATGATAATCACATTAGGAAAGACCATGACTATTTCTTTATGGCACAGTTTTGTAATTATTCATAGAGCAATGCTTCAGATTATGATTATTTCAACATTAATCACTTTGCAATTATATTATGTTTGACAGCTCATCTTCAAATACTCTTGCTGTACTTATTAGATAGGAAGGAATTATTTTTGCCTTATTGAGGTAAGATTTTTCTCTTTTTTCATCCTTTGCTCGTATAGCCAAATTTATATGGAACACAATCTCAAAGCCTAGTGACAAAATGTCTCTTGCTGTAAAAAACAGGTTTATCTAAGTTGTGTCATTTTTGACACATAAGCAATTACCTTATGTTTGGATTTGAAGGAAAAAGTGTTACTTCCTTTTATCACTCTCCACTTATTAATCTTATGCAATAAGCAGGTGCAAGGGAACGCTATAGCATGAGTGCCTATGTAGCAATGCTTTTCAAAGAGATAATAAAATGACAGTTCAACAGTGGGAATGTGACTTCACAAAAAGAACTCTTTACTGAAGACTAAAAATATCTAGCAATAACACAGCTGAGGTTTAAATACTTATAATCATAATATTTGTTTCAACAAATTCTATGTGAGCAGAAGTAGATATCACTTCTACATATTATAAATTTAATACCTTTCTACAAATTTGAATCCATAATTACTATATACGTGTGCTTGTTTACAGATTCAAAATAAGACTATAGCGGATATGTCAAATGTAGAAGCCTTGATAATCTTCCAGTTGATTCAACCCCACTTCAATTTATTTTACTGCAAGGTTGTTAGCACATCCCCCAATTCATTCATTAGGCCTATAATTAGTCAGATAAAGCAGTGGTCCCCAACCCCCCCCCCCCCGGTCTGCAGAACGGTACTGGGCTGCGGCCAGTTAGGAACTGGGCCGCCTCAGCTGGAGGTATGCTGATGGCACGTCTTCCATTGCCAGGCATGAGGCGAGACTGCAGGGGTCTGGGCAGGGGCTGGAGAGTGGCTGGGCAGAAACTGTATTGCTCAGTGCGAAGGTCCTCTGGCAGCTGCACTTGCAACTGGCTCCTCCTCCTCCTCCTCACTTTCCTCCTCTTGGCACCCCAGCTGAGCTTGCAAAGCCCTTCGTGCAACTCTCCAAGTTTGCAAGACAAGTGCAACTCTCCAAGTTTGCAAGACAAGCACGTGCCAGCTTTCCCAAAGCCTCATTAGAGGGGGACCCTCCCAAAGTATGTGTGTGTGAGAGTGTCTTTTTGTCAGAGTGTAAATAGGGGCAGAGAGAAGCTACCTTTCACCTTAAGCCCTGCGTCTCCAAGGGATTCTCTCTCTTTCATCTGCATCTTTTCTAAGAGCGCTGGGCTCCGTTGCACTTCAACCCTGGAGTTTTTTGCTTTTATTTTGATGCTCCAGGTGCCTCGTGTTTTGGCAACATCCTGCCTGCTTTTCATAGTTTATTTTATGTGTGTGTGTGTGTATTCTCTCCTTTCTTCTGCAGCTAGCTCTCCAAGTTTGCAAGACTATCTGGCTTGCAAAGGGGGAGGGGGGATTCCTCAACATGCTGGGTTTTGCTGGAAGGCTGAATTTTTAGGACTGTCTTTTCCTTCCCACTTTCTTAGAAGCAGAAAGTCACTGATGTAATCTAATACAATGTAATAATAATAGAAATAAGTGCATTATTTATTTATTTGTTTGTTTATTTAGAAAATTTTCAATAAATGTAATGCACTTGAATCATCCTGAATCCCCCCTACCCCCCCCATCCCATACCACCCCCGGTCCATGGAAAAATTGTCTTCCATGAAACCGGTCCCTGGTGCCCAAAAGGTTGGGGACCTCTGAGATAAAGATAATTCCATAGGTGAAGAAAAACTCTGACCCTTGCAAGTTATGACTGTGGTTCTGTCTATTTTCAATAACAGCTTTCTAAGCAACAGTCTCAGCATCTGGAAACGAAGATAATTTACAAGGCAGGGGAGCTTTATAAAAAATATCTTAATCCTTTCAACTAGCAATTTTCAACTGCGAAAAAGACTATTAAGGAATGGAAATTACATGGAACCACTGAATCAAGGCAAAATCTCTATTAGAACTGCCCCCAAACTGGACAGATCACTACAAATGTTCTGGAAAGTTTAGCTGACATGCCCCTAGAAGTTGTCCAAAATACAGCGATGTTAGTAGAATAGCATAGGATAATGTCAGAAAGAAACCTGCTCTCCAACTTAGCTACAACCATTATACTCTAAAGCAGAGGTCCCTAACCGGTTTCGTGGAGGGACCAGTTCTGTGGAGAGAGATTTTTCCACGGACTGGAGGGGGCGTGGTTTTGTGTGTTGCCTGCAACCCACACATGGGGCTTTGCTTGTTTGTGCGGGCTGGTTGCTGGCATGCCGCGGCCCTGTACTGGTTCATGGACCGAGGATTGGGGACCCCTGTTCTAAAGCACTGTTCCTTATAGTGTAGTCCTAGGAGCTCTGGGGTCACTCATGATCCTCTCAGAGACTTGTGAAATCAAAACTATTTACCAGCCTATGTTGACAAATAATGCAGTACTAAAATTCTATCAATTGTGAGAAGTGGTACTGGCAATAAATACATGCATTTAAATTTTTAATATGGTAAATATTGATAAATATGCCCCATACAAACAAAAGCTCTTTTGGGAACCTCTATACTTTTTTTAAAATGGAAAGGGATGCTAAGAGAAAAAAGTTTAAGAAACATTGGTCTAAAATGTGTAAAAGAAAACACTGATAAATCTGAAATATTTTTGAACAAAGTACTTCGTACTGATGATAAATGCCATGGACATGTCCATACTAGATACATTTGGCGGGAAAAGGTGAAGGTTTGAAGAAAGACTCCATAATAATTATTACATATAGGAGAGGTTCTGTTATGCTTTGGAGTTAGTTCTGATAGCAAATGGCATAGGAAATATCACAGTTAGAAGAAAGAATGGATTCAACTCATCAACATAGCCTAGAAGTTAATGTTCACCAGACTGAGGTTTGTATGGTCAGCTTGATATACTGCGCTGTGTGGAAAAAGAAAAGATGGTTCCTCCATTCTCCATTTTGTCTCCAAAAGCTTATTGGACAAGACCAGACACTCACATACCCAATATGACACTTTCACTCTGCCTAATAATGCTCTGCAGTTTTGCCACCAAATAAGCTATATAAGTATACACTGAATGAACTCTTTCCACAGTAAAGAAGAATTTAAAATTTAAATCTAACATGTAAGTATGAACATAGTCTGCCAACATATTGAGGATTAAATCAATCTGCCTCCCATGGAATAATCTAGCCCACCCCCAAACCGTTTGCCTCTCCAGTCTTAAAGAAAGAGTTTTCATAGGGGTTTATCACAAAAAGACATCCGTTTAATTTTCCTTATGTTGGGTAGAGAAATTACCCCAATTCTGGGAAAGATATCATGGGCTCATTCAAATTCTATTAGGTCCAAATTGGAGAAGAGCCTAATGCTGGGAAAGATTGAGGGCAATAGAAGAAGGGGACAACACAGAGTGAGGTGGCTGGATGGAGTCACTGAAGCAGTAGGTGTGAACTTAAATGGACTCCAGAAGATGGTAGAGGACAGGAAGGCCTGGAGGAACGTTGTCCATGGGGTCACGATGGGTCAGACACGACTTCACAACTAACAACCCACAACAGCAACAAAGATTCTTTCCTCCCTGCACTTTAAAATTAACTAAAGGCATCACTTGCATATACTTTTGTGCAGTCTGGCTCTCAAAAATGAGAAGAGCACTAGCTGAAAAAGTTGCCTTCTATAAGCTTACTCAAATGCAAGTTTCACTATATTTAGTATGGTTTATTCCCAGGAAAAGATGGCTGAGTTTGTAGCCTCCTTGTAGAGAATTAGTCAATAATCTAACTAGATTAATAACACAGTAATAGGTGTGTTAATGTTTTAAGTATGAAATTGTTTCAGGAAGCAGCTTGTTTTCTATAGTAAGTCTGTATTTGTTATTTGAACAGTGCAATCCTCTATTTGTCTATTCAGATGCAAATGCAGTCAATGAAGATTCTTCCCATGGAAGCAGGTATTTGCTTGCAGTGTCTTTGGAGAAACGTAAACAATAAATTCACCATGCAAATAATGGCACATCCTTCTAACCAAGTCCTCCCTCCTCTTCCTCCTCCTTCCTGCATAGAATATCTACTCCTCTTTGATGAGTTGCCTGACTGTTTGAACTTATGATAGCAACAGCGCTTGGACTTACTATATATACCGCTTCACAGTGCTTTAAAACCCTCTCTAAGCAGTTTACACACTCAGCATTTTGCCCCCCAACAATCTGGGTCTTCATTTTACCAATCTTGGAAGGATGGAAGGCCGAGTCAACTTTGAGTCAATGAGAATTGAATTGCTGGCAGTCAGCAGAATTAGCCTGCAAAACAGCATTCTAACCACTGTGCCCCCATGGCTCTTTCCTGATGGTACTGAATGAGTGGTAGTTATGACTAGTCCTCGTATTTATAGCCACTGCAGCATCCCCACGGTCACATGATCATGATTTGTACCCTTTCCCGGCATCTTTCACAACCAAAGTCAATGGGGAAGCTGGCAGAAAGTTTTCAAATTGCAGTTACAGTAGGTGAAATCCTCACTTTAGGCCCTGTGCAATCTTCACTTAAGGATGGCAACCGAGACTGCCAGAACTTCCATCACTAAGTGGCATAGTCATGTGGGTTTTCAACTCACAACTGTGTCACTTATTTGTGCTTCCTGTGAATTGCAAATTGCTCTTACCCATCTTATAAAGTAATCTCCAAAAATCATATCTTCCCAAACTTTGAACAAGGAAGCCTAGTTCAAATTGTCAAAGGCCTTCTCTGCAGCTAAGGAGATCAATGCAGTTTTTTTCTTCATTATGCTGCTCCAAATATTAATGGACAATATGGCCATGCAAAAATTTTTCATTATTATTCCAATTTGCTAAAGGAAGTGACATCTCTCTAGAGAAAATAGATGAATATTTAAAGAAACAAAATTTACCAAGGATTACAGAGGAATAGAGAGGGATTAATGAATGGACCTATAAGAATAAACTAAGTTTCCAATGCTATAAAAAAGATTAAAGTAAGAATATTGCCTGCACTAGATGGATTATCAGATTCTTATTATAAATATTTTGAGGATGAACTTTTACAATCTTTACAAAACACAATGAACTCTATCCAATAAGGAGGAAAAATGCTAAAGAGTTGGAAAGCAGCCAACATTCTTATCCAAAGAGGGACAGGTTTTGACTTTAACAATAAATTACAGTCTGAGGTTGAATAATGACTACAAGTTGTTCACAACAATTCTAGTTAATAGACTGAAAACAATTTTGCAAGAATTTATTTATGAGGATCAATGAGGGTTTTTACCTAAAAAATTGTTAAAACTATTTTGTGTTTTATGTCACCTGCAAACAGTTTTTTTCAGGTAACATTAGCAATAGTGTAAACCAAACTATTTGATCTATAAGAAAAGTACAGTATCATGATTGTAATATGTAAATAATATTTTAAAAAGCTGAAATAAGGCAAAGCTTATTTGAGTATTTATTATTATTATTTGATTGATTATTAAGGTTTGCTGGCTTTTATAAAATTAAATCAACTCAATCCTTTTTTATTAAAAGGGTAGCAAGTATTTGAAAGTACCTGGAGTTGTTGGTACTCCAATACAAGGGGTTTTAAAGAAGTGATTGGATAACCATGTGTCTAAAATAGTATAGGGCAGGGGAGTCAAAATCGCAATGTCACATGACTTTTTTTCCATTGCTGGCAATGGGGTGGTCACTGTTTTGCCATGACGCATTTGGCCCGTGAGCCAGAGTTTGACACCCCTGCTTGAGCAGGGGGTTGGACTAGAAGACCTCTAAGGTCTCTTCCAGTTCTGTTACTTTGAATATAAAAATAATCTTGGTGTGTGGAATCAGTATTTTTTTATAGTAGCTAATTTTTATGTTAAAAGAAACTATCAAGAGTTCAGAATACAAATAGAATTACTTCCATTAGTGTTGATATTTTGGAGGCTCTACCAATCCATGGCTATTTTCAGCAAACAATGTATGTCATTAACTGTCAGCCCAACAAGATAAACTAGACAAAGAAACAAATGCCATTACATCTCATTTATTTGATTGCTATGGGTCTTCCTTCTTTCTGTCAAAGCATGTCTTGCTTCAGGTTTCAATTACACACTTAAAAATGGTTGCTATGGAGATTAGCAATTTACTCATGGCTGAAGAAATAACAGTAAGGAATGTAAAATAAAATAGATTCTCTGAAAAAAATGAGAGCTTGCCTTAATGTTTTTACTTTCAACAGGAGAATGTAGAAGAACAGTCAAAATCCAGTCCAAAGTTCAGAGAGCCAAGTCAGGTTTGTCAGTCAGTCCAAAGGTCAGGTTTCAGGAATCACAGACCAGGACAGGAGATCAGACTCTTTCCAGTAAAGGAATAAGGGTCAGAGCTGCCTTTTAAATCAGAACTGCAGACACCTGGCATTAATCAAAAGATTTACTCCCTTGCTTGGTCATGTAACCTCTGCTCTGCTCTGCTTTCTATTTGACTGGTGCAGGTTGGGAGATCTTATGTCATCCTCATCAGACTGTTCCAGCTGTTCAGATGTATTTGAACAACCTCATGTGATTCTTGGCTTGATGTCTCCTAAGACTGACATTTCACAGATTCAGCTGGAACAGCTTTTTCATATTCATAAGCTGAGGCCTGGACCATGACAAAGCCATTCTCTATGCCTTCTACCTTAACCTAGTCCATTTCAACTGGAAACAGTCCGATGAATTTGAGGTGCCTCTGATAGCAACAAACTGCCATCAAATGAGAAAATCTTCCCCCTTGTTAGTGAAAAAGATTCCTGATGAAATTTTATTTAGCATGTAGGAGTCTGTCAACAGACCAGGGGGGCTTAGCTTGCTGCTGCCCCCAAGATTCAATTCTGAGACTTAACAAGATTAAGGCATCATCTCCCATATGTTTGGTATGAATCAGAATTTCTTAAAAATGTTATGTCTTCTAAGTAGAGGACTGTTATACATTGTAGGTACTTCTATGGCAGGTAGGGGGCTGATAACTTTCAGGGGTATTGTAGCCAGCATTATGGATCCTGCAAGGAGTAGGAATTTTTTAAAATTATGTCTAATGTCTCTTTTTACCCCTGTGAAGCATATTAAGAAAATACCTCATATCCCCTTTCTCTCCATATGAATAATGGTTGTATATATTCATGTTACCTACTTCTACTTTACAGTTTTTAAAAATCTTTTACATTTTCTTGTCCCACTCCAGGTCCATTTTTCAGTGGTGAAATCACACCTTTATTTATTTGTTTGTTTGTTTTACCTTTTTACCACTTTCAAATTTGTAAACAGGCATTTTATAGTCAGAAGAGCCTTCCACATGCTTGGCAGGAGAGTCCGTTCTAACTTTTAAACATGTTCTTGTTAGGAAAGGCTTCTCCTTACCAGCAAGGAGAGCAAATTATTTCTTCCTGTTATTGGGAATTAAAAATGCAGGAAATAGGACTATGTAATGCACTTAACAGCCTAAAATCAGAGCCCCATCAGACAGCATTGATGATCATAAACATATTTTGTTCTGTTTCAAGCCACATAATCTGATGAAATTAATGTCGGTTTTAAAAATGTTACTGTCATGAGCTACAAGCTAAGAGAAGAGAAGAATATGACTTCCGTTTTCCTATTTTTTTAGTCACAGAACTTACACTGGAGACTTCCTCTGAGGCAAGCTTTCGTTCAGGCTTCCACTCAGTAATTCCCATTGCCCCCATTCTTTTCCCTCCTACCATCAATCTATATCCAGTAATCGCTACATCACTGCATTATTTTAACAATTTCTTTCATATTTTTTTTTAAAAATACTATGTCTCTATCCCAGTGATGGCGAACCTTTTAGAGACCAAGTGCCCAAAAACTGGCCCCGCCCCTGCTCTGCCCCCACCCCACCTGCCCACAGGACCACTCACTGCCTCCATGGCCCGCCGCAGATTGCCCAGGCAGCCCAGCAGCGCTATGGTGGCCACACCCTCTGCCTGCGCCCTGCAGCATCAACTTCATGATGGGGTGTGAGGGCAGAGTATTGTCTATGCAGCCTGTCTGCCATGTCCTTGGCTGCGCTGCTCCGTGTGGGCCATGCTTGAGGACGACTCTCCTTCAGGGGGGCTACTGGAGAGGAGGGGGTCGCGGGGAGAGGCAAGGCTGGGGGACCTGCACGTGTGCCCACAGAGAGGGCCTGAGTGCCACCTCTGGCACGCGTGCCATAGGTTTGCCACCACTGCTCTATCCTAACCCTAACCCAGCCTTAGAGCACAAAGCTGCCATTCAAAGGAGGAAGTTTCTGTCAGCTTTGCATCCACATTGTGAACAACCTTGTGAGGCAGGTCAAAGGGAAAGATTTTAAGTGGTCCAAGTAAACTCTGTAATTTCCCTTTTCTTTGTCTGCATCTAACCACTACACAACTAAGAAGATGATTTGCTGTTTCTCTCAAGATGCAGGAATTTTGTTTTTCTCAGAATTTCTGCAGGCTGATACTATAACATCAGATTGACATTACAGCATTTCAAAACATTCCTATTTTCCCTGGCAACTAGAAAAACCCAGAGGCCATCCCCAATCTCAACTGTTTCCTCCTTATCCAACATAGGAAGGGACTAACTTCAGCTTTGTAATGTTCACAGAGATAAAACAGGAAGGCAGAATGATATTGTCAGATAAGGATGTAAATTCTGTAGTTCAAATCTCACTAGATAACTATCACTTTTCTTATCCCGCCTAGTAAGGGTCAAATATATGGAGGAAACTTTCCTCATGCTCCACTGAGGATACAAATGTAACACATAAAAAGTAAACATTGTGGGCCACATTTGCAAGAGTTAGCTAGAATCTGTTAATGTGAGAACTGATCCATGCATCATGTTTGCAATTTCTGATTGCTTTAGCGCGAACATAATGAAGGATAATTTTCAAAGATCACATTCTATCAGCACCGCAACATGTGTAAAGACATAAATGAAACACTCTATAGGCAATAAGGTCCGTGTCCCCTATCTACATAATCAAACAGCAGCCACAGTTAACTCAATTAGGTGATGCTCATTTGAGGAAATCAGGAATTGTAATTTTGCTCAACAATATCCCACAGGTTTTACCTCTCACACTGCATTATCTAATATCTGTATCAAAACAGACTGGCTGCTGCAGAATTTGGAAAAGTGTTTATATGGAGATGCAGCTATATGACATTTTCAAATGCCATAGATTTGCATATGATGTTTCTCCCCCCTTCCTCCTCCGCCCCCTTTTAAGTAAACATATCCCATTTTGCTATAGTTTCCAAGAAAATGTCTGTAAAAGAATCTTTCATACATTTCAGTCCAACTCCTGAAAATAATAGTTATAAAAATAGTGGTAATGCTAGTACTGATAATGATAATTAATATTAATTCAATGAAGCTATAGCTACCAATGATAGCTTCAAGCCTGTCATTCTGATTGATGATCATAGCTTTAATGCCAAGCAGTTCAGAGAGAGCAGGACCTGAAGATGTCACAAAAATATGGATGAAGGTAATCTGTAAAATAAATCAATATTTACAAAACAGGTCTGAAGCATATTATAAAATCTTTCAGGATGACCTAGAAGGCTTTGAGTGAAAGCCATTTAAATAAGACACAGACTTTTTCTTTCTTTCTGGGCTGTAGGAGTGAACATACTCTTAATTAAAGTCTTGGTATTTGTCCTCAACAAGATAAATTTGATTGGAAAGTCACTTTTCAGTTTGTGATTCCTTTCTTACAGGATACATATTATATTCTGACAATGCTGCTGTTTCCACATGTTCTTGCACAATGTGGAAGCAATTTGTTAGAAGTATCTGAAATATAGTAAGTGGAAAAGAAAAATATAGCTTGGTTGGGACAAAATATTTATGAATTTCTAGATATTATATAAGTTATTGTTCCATATTCATTTTTTCCTACCTGCATTGAGATTGTCATGCTGCTTCTGGTACTTGGAAATGACAGTACTGAAGGTCTAGTGTAGTTTGATGCTGGTTTATTAAGCAGGAATTTAATACTATATCATAATCCCCACCTTGGACATAACACTGGGATTAGGGTATACTGTACCAAAATCATACATGGGGCAGGAGGAGGAAAGAGGTGGCTATTTCAGCAACCTCTATTTAACCTTCTCATAGGATATACATGAGCGCTTGAGAAGCAGTGGTCTTCATTGTTGGAAGGACAAACTCTAGTTGTAAAAGTCAAAAGAATATCAGAGCATTTATACCCTACCATTTAGTTTAGAGCTCAAAGTAATGTAGATGAGGCTATCATCTAATTTAATGTCCACAACAGCAACAGCAACAGCAACTTTATGAGATAGCTTGGGCTGAGACAGAATGGCTGCCCCAAAGTCAGCTAATGATTTCCACTGATGCACAGGGATTTGGAACTTCCTAGTTCAAGTCTAACATCTTAACAATTATATTACACTAGTAAGAAAACCCCTCCATTGTTTCCAATCCTTAAAAGATACTGAAGAGCCAATAAATAAAGAGGGAACTGTCCCATCTTTGAAATGAGCGAATGAAGCATAGTCTCATCAACCTGTCAAAATGCTCCCTCAGTATAAGTGTCCCTAACAGTTTTGTGCATCAAAGCACACAGATAGAACTGCAGGCCAAGTTATGGGTCTAAAATTGATGTGAGTAAACAAGAAGCAATGAACCGTATTGAAACAACCAAAGGCACTTTTATTTAAACAGCTGTTTCTATATTTTCAGACTGAGACAAAACGGAGAAACCAGAGAAATGAAATGAGCAGCTCATAAAGATGCTATGATACACCTCTCAATCTCACTCATTCTCAAACTTCATTTTGTTTCCAAATGGGAGCTTGGTTTACAAAGAAAGAATGGAGGAGACAAAAAGAATAGGATAAATTATGCTAGATAATATCATTTGTGACAAATTGGCTGAGCAGACAAAAAGTTGATGAACTCTTTAGATATGACCCTAAAAATAGCAAGGGGATGCTTGCTTGCTGACACTTCTTTAATGGCAGATGGATATGCATGACCTAACTTTAAGACAAGTGTCAAGATTATTGATGTGTGGAGTATAGAAGATCATTTGGCTGGCACTACTACAGGAGATGGTTTGCATGATTAATGATGTTTCTTGGCTTCCTTTTTCCCAGGGTGAAGAGAAGGAATGGACTTTTATGACCCTGAAGGTACAAAGTATTTTTGGATGGGGGGGGGGGGAGAGAAATGGCCCTCCCTTCAAAACAAATGGTCTTTTTTTACACTGGGGAAAAAAGAACAGGAGTTCAAAAGATACCTGTGACTCAAAAGGATCAAAAGGATTCTGTTTGTGTTTGATATGCTTCTATTACCATCACAAAACTTGCACTGAGAATTTGAAAGCCAAGTTGGTGAACTTCAAAAAAGGTTATTTGACAGTTCAAAGACCCTGAGGTAGCCTGCCTGAGACTAATGCCCTCCAAATGTGTTGGGATAACTTCTCTCTGCTCAGCTTGGCCAACTGGCTAGGAATTCTTGGATTTAACATCCTAACACTTCTGGGACTACAAAACTAGGTGGAGGGGGAAGCAGTTTTATAGGATTTACATTAAGCTTTTGTTTTTCAGAGGATACAGTTTAATCTCTATCATGCGAGCAAAGCATACTGCATGGAATGATGATGTAAAATGGGTCCCAGTCACATTGTGTACATGAGCAGAGCTAGGATTATATATATTTTATATTTCTTTCCCCTGTTTCTTCTGGTGAGATTGGGAGTTGTTTCTTTTTCATTTCCTAAATAGTACGGATCTGCTGAATTTCAGGGATTGTATAGTACTACAATTTCTATGTATTTCTCATTTGAGCATGGTGGAAAATCACACAGTTGGTGTCAGAAACCACACTGCTAAATTCTGATGAGGAATCTTATGGCTATACAAATACAGCATGGAAGTTGTGTATAGTTCTAGGGATGCACAATCCTGAATCAACATCTGAAGTGAATTAGGGTTTATCCTTAAGGTGGTACATCTGGAGAATTATGAACACGCCAATGTGGACTTCATTAAAGATTTATCACTCAGTTTTAGCCAAAGAGAAGCTTGAATCTAACTAGTACTCTCTCTTCAAGTGAAAACACCGGAAACACCAATAGACATATATACTTATAAAAGGAATAACTGAGTTATTATTGCAGCAGGTAAGATGTAAGGGTTACAGAATTAAGAGTACTAATTTTAACCTGAAGAAATATTGAGAAATGTTTTGCACATCATAAAATGGGAATCATCATCACCACCACCATTATCTGCATTTTGAGAGTGAGATTCATTCATTGTGGCTTGCGACAGTGGACAGGTTGGAGTATCCAGATATCTGTGTGGCACTTTATTGTCTCCATAAATTATGACTTGCTTGCCTGAGTTACCATACTACTTCTTTTTGCCAAATTATGATTGCACATCATATTGGACCATGGTAGGCTACATCAATCCTCTACATCTGGGACCCATAAGCAAAGAGCCAACATTATAGTAAATGAATAAAATCCTGAAAGAAGCTGAAAAGGAATTCAATAAGACTAATGAAATACAGTAAATGTTTACATCCCAATAGACATTCAATCAGAGCCGCTGTGATGGATTGGCAACATCTGAAATGAATGTATTCCTATGTGAATTAGTTGACTGAAGATGCTTCAGATCACCCAGGCAGACTGACAAAATGTCAGTGTGGTGAAGCAATCATTGATGGAGACCATCATGTGACTGATCCCTAAAAATGGATTAAACCAAAGTTCAGACAGGGACTGAGGAAGGAAAGAATAGCTAACAGTGTGATTTAGAGCAGGGGTGTCAAACTGGCAGCCCGTGGGCCACGTCACATGCAGGCCATACCCACCCCGGCTCCGCAAAGGCAAAAAAGTTGAGATACGTCATGATATGTCACATGACACGATCATGGATTAGAGAGATATGTCGATTGGAGAGTGATTTCTGTGGATAAAGTTGTATGAATGTATCTTGGTTCAGTGGCTAAATATCTGTACAGAGTGAGAAGAGGATGACAAAAGGAATTGGCCCTGTAAAACAAGGAGAAAAAGTTCTTTGCTCAAATGCTGGCAGTATTGCCTGGTCTTTACAGACTCAGTTTTTTTAAAACAAATTCTATGGCATATTTCATTGGTTTATGATTGCATTTTTCTTTAAAAAAACTAGGTTCTGTTCTTTTCTTCTCAGCTGTTTTCAGAGCCAGTGTAGTGTAGTGGTTGTGCTGGTTTAGAACTGGGAAAACCCACATTCAAGTCCAACTTTAGTTATGGAAATTCATTGGATGGCTTTGTTCCAGCACTCTCCTTCAGCCCACCTTACCTCACAGATGGTTGTTGTGAGATAAAACTGAAAGATGATACCATATAAGCCATCTCAAGGGAGACTTAAAGCTAACAGATACAAATAAACATGAAAAATATCAACAATGAAATGATAAAAAATGGCTGAATAGCTGATATTTAGGGCATATGCTTTCAATATCTTCAGTGGATTACTAGAAAATTTTTAACTGCAGCGATTTGTTGGTGGAAACCATGTCACTTAAATTATGGCATACATTCTACACTTGTATATATCCACAGCATAACTTCATAATTGATCTAGCTCAGAACTATGTTTTAAGTAAGCAGTTGTTAATTGTTCTATCCTTATATGGATAAGGAAGCATCCATCTCCAACCAAATGGATGCTTCATATATAACTGTAATGAAAGAACTGGATTTTCTACAACATGGCCCCGAACCTTTTGAACGCCAGGGACCGGTTCTGTGGAGAGGTATTTTTCATGGACTGGAAGGGGCATGGTTTTGCATGCTGCTTGTGTGAATGGGGCTTCACTCATCTGCGTGGCTCAGTTTCTGGCAAGCCGCAGACCAGTGGTGGTCCGTGGACTGGGGACCCTTCCTTCTACAAGTTAGGCACTAGACACTCTGATAATCCAGTTTATGAGATTTTGAAAAGGTAACTGCATTTATTAGTTGTTTTGGAAGGAATGTAATGGAATGGGAAGGATGAAATTGCCATTACCTCAAACAACTCCAAAGCACCTGAAGGCAGGACAAGAAGCAACGGATGGAAATTAACCAAAGAGAGAAGCAATCTAGAACTAAGGAGAAATTTTCTGACTGTTAGAACAATTAATCAGTGGAACAACCTTCCTCCAGAGGTTGTGGGTGCTCCAACACTGGAAGTTTTTAAGAAGAGACTGGACAGCCATTTATCTGAAATGGTATAGGGTTTCCTGCCTGAGCAGGGGGTTGGACTAGATGACCTCCAAGGTCCTTTCCAACTTCATCATGATCATCATGATCACTCTCAGTGCAAATTCTAGCTTTTAAAAAAACAGGCTTTGCATTTGGAGCCATGGGCACATCTGCTACATACAGTTTCATAACTCATATTTTCTTACATTTAAGATCTATTTTATTACAGATAATCCTTGACTTATATCCATTCATTTAGAGACCTTTTGACGTTAACAGTAGCATTGAAAAAAGTGACATCAGTCTTCATACTTATATCATCCCCACAGTCACATGATCAAAATTTGGGCACTTGGCAACCAACATATATTTACGATAGTTGCAACATGCTGGGGTTATGTGATTGCCATTTGTGACCTAACCCATCCAGCTTCTGACAAGCAAAATTAATGGGGGAAATCAGATTGCCTTAACAAGTACATGATTCTCTTAACAACTGCAATGATTTGCTTGGCAAATCTGGCAACAAAGGTCGCAAAATCAGATGTGGCTCACTTAACAACTGCCTTGCTTAGCAATGGTAATTCTGGTCCAAATTATAGTTGCAAGTCGAGAACTATCTGTATGCTTACCCTCACTCTTTCGAACACTTTATGGTGTACTCATTTACTATCACCATAAATATATGTACTCCCCCGGATACTTCTCTCAAAGTATGGGTTTGGGAAGGAAATAGTAACAGCTCCACTTTGGTACTTATTTCATTTTCTTTGTAAACACAGAGAACAACTAGGTTTTGTAGCAGATACGCTTTCTGCTCACTGCTGATTGATACTGGCAATGTCGCCCAGGAAAATGTGAGCTTCCACTTCTAACAAGATGACACAATCAATCAAACAAATGCAGGTTTCAAAAGCTAACAAAGGAAGGTTATAGGAATTCTCCTTAATGCTCTCATTAAGACCTATGAACCAAACCTGAATTGTTCCTAACTGTAGACAACCTAATAGGATAGAACACTATATGACATGAAGGCCATGGGGACCTCAGAAATTTACCACTTTTTAAGCAGCACATAGATCAGTTTTCTACTCAAAGTGAAGACTTTGGGGGAAATACAACATTTTGACTGACACGCATGCAGAAGTGCTAGAGGGATAATTTTGCTCCTGAGCAAAAGCAATTCATTCAACAGCCTGGGTTCTGCATGATTGAAAGCAGTGCAATTCCAGAATTGTACCCAAAACTACAAGCTATAGACAAAACCCCATATGAGCACCTGGTAAAATACATTATCTCAAATGTCAAAGAAAATTGGGACAAAACTGTAGCGTTGAGAATGAATGACAGGTTGTGCAGCAAAGACTATGAAATGAGGTCCTTCGGAAAAATATGTGAAGGTGAGTGAAGCAGCTTTCCTTGAAGCATTAAAACAGCTGCATCCTTTGTAAGGCTTGCACCGCTGCTTCAAAGGCTGTTTGCCCATACATATGGGCTCCAGCTGCTCTGCATATACAGGATAAAAATCAAGGCGTTAATCTACAGTCTTCATTTGTGCCTTTGTCAACTTCAACTCCTCCCCCCACAAGTTACTTTTCAATTAAATTTGGCCATGACCGTAGATCTCTAATCCAAATCTCAAACTGATTTAATTGAAGTATTAGTGCCTTTGGTTTATGAATATCGTCTTCAAAATTGTTTTAGATTCTGCTCTGTAGACCTTTCTCAGCACCCTGTTCTATTACAAAAGGAGGTAAACTGACAATATTATTCTGAGTATTCCATTTTTACTGTCCTATTTGTCTGGTGTGCTTTTTCAAGAGGTTAAATTCTTAGCAATGTGAGCACTGCTTGGAAACAGCAGTAATTAGGAGCGAAACAATATGTTTTATGTGTATGCCTGGAGCTGAGAAGATAATCTTCTAGAGTTCTGGTTTCTTACTTCAGTTATGCCATATTTAAAATTGTTAAAACAATCCACAGGAGCAAGAAATGAATAGAGTAATGGATGATCATATTTTAAATACCACCCCCCTCCTTGAAATCACTGTCTTATCTGAAGTGAGGAAGACCGGCAAAGAAGGAAAAGCAGAGAGGGTGGGGTGAGGGACCTTTTCATAACCTCTGTCATCTTCTTGGAATTGGAAAGTCATTGATGTGTCACTTTTGTAATAACAATTCAAAATGTTCACGATTAAATTAAACATTTTTTTTTTAAAAAATCACATTTAAGGCCAAAGATATAATGGAACAAGCTAATCAGATCATGTGAGGCAAATCTACGGATTTACATACAGTATATTACTAATGCAAGGAGCACTGAATATGTTAGTGATACCTTAGGCGGCATTGTCATTAATCTATGGACTCTTAAGTTTACTTTTTAAAATCGGTGTTGATGACTTCCTACATAGATTTATAATAAGCTTGTAGCCAAAGAATTGGTTGGTTGTTCAAATATCGGAAACTCAGTCCTCGCCGTTGCCATCCACCACTTCTTGGCCTTTATTGTATCTGTAGGGTTGTCATTTCATCATGCTGCAGTGATTTCTGACTGTCATGTGGTTGTTAAAGGCATAAAACCTCTATCCAAAAATCGTACCCAGAATTGTGCTTGCCAGCAGACATTATTACTTGTGTTGCTAGGCACTGTGTTTCCCATCTACAGAAAATAGTTTTAGAATAATGCACAAAACAATGTGAAAAACTACATCCATACAAGGGCAGGAATGTCAGGGGAAAAACACACTGGAAATCATGAAAATAACCCTAGGTAGAATCAGAATATTGGACCAATACAAATATGTAATTATTATTTCAATTGTTTGACACAGAAACAAAAATCAGGGTACAAAATTTGGAGATCCAAAACAAACAAGGCTGTATCTTCTTTATCCACATTTATATTCCAGGTAATCCTTGACTTATGATCATAATGGGGCCTGAATTTCTGTTGTAAGTTAGGGTGTTTGTAAGTTGATAATAACAACAACAACAGCAACAATAGAGTTGGAAGGGACCTTGGAAGTCATCTAGTCCAACCCCCTACCATTTCAGACAAATGGCTGTCCAATCTCTTCTTAAAAACTTCCAGTGTTGGAGCATTCACAACTTCTGGAGGCAGGTTGTTCCACTGGTTAATTATTCTAACTGTCAGGAAATTTCTCCTTAGTTCTAGGTTGCTTCTCTCCTTGGTTAGTTTCCATCCATTGCTTCTTGTCCTGCCTCTTCTTTGTGACAACCCTTGAGATATTGGAATACTGCTATCATGTCCCCCCTCGTCCTTCTCTTCATTAAACTAGACATTCCCAATTCCAACAGCCATTCCTTATATTCTTTAGCCTCCAGTCCCCTAATTATCTTTGTTGCTCTTCTCTGTACTCTAGTTTCTAGAGTCTCAGCATCTTTTTTACATCGTATTGACCAAAACTGGATGCAGTATTCCAAGTGTGGCCTTACCAAGGCTTTATAAAGTGGTATTAACGCTTCACGTGATCTTGATTCTATCCCTCTGTTAATGCAACCTAGCACTGTGTTGGCTTTTTGGCAGCTGCAACACACTGCTGGTTCATCTTTAAGTGATTGTCCACCAGGACTCCAAGATCCCTCTCATAGTTGCTACTATTGAGCAAGGTACCACCTATACTATACCTGTGCATTTGGTTTTTCTTGCCTAAATGTAGAACCTTATTTTATAGAAACTTACATGATGAGATCCAATTTTACAACCATTTTACCATGGACATAAAACAAATCTCTGCAGTCATTAAGTGAATCACTTGGTCATTAAACAAATAGCAATAGAATTTAGACTTATATACCGCTTCATAGTCTTTACAGCACTCTCTGAGCAGGTTACCAATGTCGGCATATTGCCCCCAACAATCTGAGTCCTCATTTTACCAACCTCGGAAGGTTGAGTCAACCTTGAGCCGGTCGGGATCGAACTCCTGGCTATGGGCAAAGTTAGCCTGCAATACTGTACTCTAACCACTGTGCCACTATGGCTCATCTAGCAAATCTAACTTTATCAATATATGTGAAATGGTTGTTAAGAGTAAAGGTCATAAAGAACTTTTTCCATGGCCGTTGTAACTGTGAATTGACCAATTGTGAAACTTTAGCATTCAGAGTAGTGAAAGTAGTTAGGACATTATAATGAACAGTGTTTCCAGATAACTTCCAGGAGTATTGTGACATAAACTCTTATAATCCCCAGCTAGTGTAATAATTCTTGATTAGGAATTCTGAAAACTGTAGTTCCAACACTGTTGTCAGGTATCAGCCTGGGGAAACCTGTGATTGAGATTCCTATTAATAGTAAATTGAGTGAGGTGATATTTTTGCCTTGTAACCAAGGCTTTGAAAAGAGAGGAAACAAGGACAGAAAATGGAAAGTGGGAACAATTACTATAATAACTTGTCTGGTTTATTTTAGGAAGATGAGTCTTTGAGAGACCTTTCCACAGTCCTCAGTTAAAATGCAACAAAAATGATAATTTTATAAAGCAAAATAATGCTGTGGTTTCCTCAAACAGCTTTATCTCCAGTCTTTGGCTGCAGATTTGGCTTAATTTCCTTGATTCTTATTTAATCTAGCCTCATCTTCACTCAAGAGACCCACACTTCTATTATTAAATGGAACTGTAAATGGAAATACTCTTGGGAAGTGGTGTTTTTGATGAATAACACACATAGCTTTAAATTTCTGATGTAAAAGAGAAAGATTAAAAGACTTATGGGATTTCTTTTTCTTCTTCTTCTTTCTCTCTTTTTTATCAAGTCAGAAACATGTCTTCCTTTTATGTAATACTGACGAGCTGATAAAACTTGTCACAATAGGTCTACGTTCTAATTCAGTCAGCTGATAACTTTTGGAAATAAGCTGTCACTGATCATGGAACATGTAGGCTACAGCCTGTTCTCTTCAGAGAACCTGTTAACAGTGTTTTCAACCTGCCCTTTTGCAGAGGTGCTTCGGATGGACCTTTTCTGCTCTTGAGTACTTGGACATGTACCTCAAGCCAGTTGACAAAGGATTTGCCTGATCAGAGATGTAAAGTTAGTTTTCAGTATCCAAGGTCAACATGTTATCATGTATTTGTGATACACAATGTTTCTAAGGTTTAGACTTGCTTAGGTCAATGGAGGCATTTTTGTTTCAGGGACTAAAGTATTATGACCAATTTGGTGTCTTTTATGCAGAAATCATGACCATAGTGTAATTATAGCACGTTATGCCATAGTACAGCTGAGTCCAGCTGGGACTGTAGGACTGCTGCCCAGATATTCACTGTTACTAAGCAACATCAGGTTCTTGCTCAGCTCTGTTAAGATTTTTAGTCTTCGAACGGACTGCCCTTCATTCAAGTAGCACCTTTAAATAGATGATTCTCCTCCGGAAATTGTTTAGGCTCCTTTCCCTCTATGAAACAGAATACACATCCCTTACCCGACAGGTTACAGGTCTGGTAGATTTTAGAGGATTAAGGGTCAATTTGTGTAGGAAGACATGGGTTAAAAAACATTGCCCTCTAGTGAAACACAAGTACTTTCTAACCCAGAGGGGTCAAACTCCCAACGTCACGTGACGGGTCGTGACGTATCGCAACTTTTTTTCCATTGCCGGCAATGGGGTGGGTGCAGTTTCACTATGATGCATCCGGCCCATGAGCTGGCAGTTTGACACCCCTGTTGTAACCCAAGTAACTATTAATGACAACATAATTCATGCACAAGCTGGATGGTCAGGCACAATCATGGAGCCTGCCCATTATAGTTGTAAATCCTGACAACTGGAAAATGGCTCTCTCTCTCTCTCTCTCTCTCTCTCTCTCTCTCTCTCTCTCTCACACACACACACACACACACACACACACACACTTGAATAACTCAATTTTACAGTCATTTTTGCATCAGTCATTAAGTGAATGCCACGCTGTAAAGCAAATGTTGCAATCATTAAGCGAACCAATTATTTGCTATGAGTTGGTTTTGATGAAAACCAGAAGTAATTGCCAGTTTTCAGCAAAAATGCCATAAAATGTGGTCAAATGACTGAGGGATGCTGGGAAGGACCAGAAATGTGGGCCAGAAATGCTGAGTGCCTGAAATGATGACACATGACTGTGGTGATGTTGGCCATCAGTACTTTGGAACTGGTCATATGTATCCTTATGGAGGTCAATTACAACTTCGACTGGTCACTAGCTGACTGGTCTTAAGTCAAAGACTACCTGTATATTTCATGCAAAATAAAAAATGTGAAAAATTTACACAGCCATGATGTCTTTAGAATAAGCACTACAGTCACTGCTTACATCCCAAGCCAACATTGTGATTAAAATAAAAAAGGCCAGAAAAATATAGGCCAAGCCCTGGCAACTTTCCATTTAAGCCCTGATTTTAAAAATATGGTGTAATTTTACCAATAATAATCAGAAGGAAATAGGTGCATTGGAGATCTGATCTTGATGTATTCTTAAAATAGGAACTGTAATTGCACAGCTCTGGGTCATGAGAATCTGACCCAAATCATAACTTCTATATAAAGATAATAGCCAGCATAAAAAGCCACTGTGATATTTATTAGACCTAAACCCAGAGACATGATTACAAGATCCAATCGAGTTTGATCCTTTATCGGCTTAAATCTAATGGAGAGAATCTTGCCAAACTCAAGCTACAACCTTCTAACTTATTAGATCGGGGGTGGGCAATTGGTTTTCCCAAGTGACCACATGAGAAACGGACTGTTGTGGAGGTCCAAACTGATAGGCTGAACTCAATTGTGTGCATGTTGTACTCTTATTTATATTTAATTTCTAATTTCCAGTTGACCTCATGTGGGCCAGACACGGACAACGAAAGGGCCGGATGTGCGCTGGGGGGCGTAAAATGCCCAAGTCTGTACTAGACATATCCTCAGAAATTCTTCATTGTGGCTACCCTGAACCTCTTCCCCCCTCCTCCATTTAGCTCGGTCCTGTGCAGCTTCTACATCCTGGTCTCTCTGTGGGAAAATTCTGTATTGCCAAAAGTCTCCCCCACTGCTTCTGCAGGGGCATATCACATCATATATTTGCTTTTATGATTTCTGGTAAATTAGACCAGTTTTTATTTATTAACTAGTAAAATTTGTATAACCACCTATCTCATGGACAGGGATTTTGGGTTGTGTACAACAATGAAGTAGCAACTATTCTTTTCTTTCCCCATGCTATTTCAGGGCCCATGGATTTTTAGAGGGGGGGGGGAAAGAGGGACAACACTGTGTGTGGTGTTGAAGAAGACTGTGAAACTGAAGTATCTTTCCCATCACAACTCATCTGTTCCTTTCCCAGCCCATCAATATTCTGTGTTTTCGCACAGGGCGCAAAGTTCTTAAAGGTATTGTAATGCATCATTACATGCATTTCAGCACTGCTGAATGCATGCAGGTGTCGTGTCATGTCATGTGAACAGGGAACATAATAGACAGCCAGGATCAGTAATGTGGACTCTCTAGTGAGGTCTGCATTGAAACACCCAGTATTCCTCATCGCTGGCTGGCTGGCTGGCTGGCTGGCTGACTGGAGCTTCTGCGAGCGATATTTCAGCATCATTTGGAAGACTCCAAGCTGCCCACCCCTTATGTACAGCAAGCTGAACAAATATTAAATGGGGAAATATGACTCTCTTTCTCTATTCCCTAGAACTATCTCCAGTTCTTATATAAGTGAAATCAATGCCCCGTTATTTGGCAACTAAAAATACATGATGCCATTCTGTGTAGCAACTTATTTTTTTTTAAAAAAATCAGTATTAGGACCAGTTGTGCTTCTTAAATTAAGGGTGAGGATCAGAGGGGGATTTCTACAAATGGAAGGGAGATGGGGGAACATGCGGTACCTGTGCTGTGTCCAAAATAAATTATAAGAATTCTCTGTATAAAATCAGAAAGCAGGTGAAAGGCAAAGTAAAATCAAATGATTAAAAAAAAATGAAATGGAAAGTGAAAAAAAATCTACTTCTAATTAGAATTCATTTCTTTTTACGGTATTTCTCTTTAGTTACAGCAATCCCATGATACAAAGATTATTTATTTATTTTGAAAAGCTTGCTTTAAAATGTAGGAAAAACACCAGTGCACATAATTAAACCCTGTGGGATTAAGTGGCCTGTGCAAGATGGAAAATCTCTCTCTCTCTTTCTCTCTTTTTTCCCCAAATTTATTTTATAATGAAGATGGCATCTTATTTAAGCTAATTTATCCTATTGAGTCTGGCAGAGACACTATTCTGAGCATTGGTAAAGGGACTAAGAAAGGGATTACTGAGCATTAAAAAGCCTCTAATTTACTCTGGGACAGGGATATCTGAATTTCAAATAAGCAGAAAGAAATATAAATGATGCATGATATATTTATGAACTGGGGCATAAAAGTGCCGAATTGGTTCATGCCAGCTCAGGGTTTTTCTCTACAAAACCTTTATTCGCACTGCAAATACAATTTCTGTGTTTCTTCATAGCCGTCTGCTGCTAACATAACATAATGTCACAGATGACTGGCTATGTGGTATTATAGGAAAACAAGTAAAGCACACTAGTAGTAGAGGAATGTGTGTGTGTGTGTGTGTGTGTGTGTGTGTGTGTGTATGCATGTGTATATCTACTGTGTGTTTGTGTGTGTATGTATGTATGTATGTATGTATATGTAAAACTCTGAACCACAGTTTATCACAAGCTGTTTTAATGAACCTTCCCTAATGTAAATCACAAAAGGGAAAAACATGTATTGCTAAATTTCTCCTGGCCTCCACCCAGTGGTGGGATTCAGCCGGTTTGCACCAGTTCGGCAGAACAAGTAGCTAAATTTTTGTTGCTCAGGCCCAGAATGGACTTCCGGAAGCGGCATCCACACAGAGAACCGGTTGTTCACATATTTGAATCCCACCACTGCCTCCACTTCATTGCCCCAAAGCATGAACAGGTTTGACATTTTAATTTATTTCTAAGACTCGCATTTTTCTGGGAGACTGGCGACAATGTAACAGCTCAAGCCAGCAATTTATTTATTATGTTGCTCATACCAATAACAGGGCTACAAGCTGGAACCTTCATTTCCCCTTGTTTATTTTTCACTGAGATCAATGTATTTGCAGAAATAAGTATTTCCAGCAATGTCATGGTCAACAAATCAAGCATTTTCATTTCATTGTTCATTCACTACAAAATCATGTCTCTACATAAGTAGAATGAACTAGATGGATGTAAAGCAGGGTCTAAATTAATGAATGGAAGAATTATAAATGAACTTAAAAGAAACCCTCACAAAATGTTGGTTATTAGCACAGAACATAAGCTTTTCCTATGTATTTACAGTATAGAATTGATGGCAATTTTATAAACAGGGTAGGCTCTTCCTTGCAATTTTCTAAATAGGAACTATCTAACACAATGTAATAAAATTTTTGATTTTTTTCAACTAAAGCAGGGGTGTCAAACTGCCGGCCCATGGGCCGGACGTGTCATCTGGAAGCCACGCCCACCCCATTGCCGGAAATGGCAAAACCATCCCAATATGTTGCGCAACGTCACATGACGTTGCAAGTTTGACATGTCTGAATTAAAGCTTGAGTGGAAATCCTTTCCTTTGAAGCCCTTTTAAAACAAAACTGTTACAATACTTGTAGATCTAGCCCAGTGTGGTCTCAGTTATATATTTTGTATTTTTCAGAGGACACCATTCCCATCTGCTTTAGTCTGCTTTGAAACTCTGAGTTCAGCAAACTCAGTTAAAGAAAGAAAAAGGAGGAGGACGAGCTGGTGGGGCAACAGCTAGTGAACTAGCACCCCAGCCCTCTGCTTTGAACATCTTTATACAATTATTGTATGTAAACTTAAACCAGTGTTTCCAAGAGGCTACTGAATGGAAAATGCTATTTGTTCACATTTGCTTACCTTATTAATAAGGTAAGAGGCATTATTTATTTATTATTAATAACATTTAAATATTATTTATTATTAATAACATTTAAATAACATTTAGATGAGAATGACACTAGGCAGCATACAATAACAGTAAAATAAGCAAAACAATAATTACCTAAAACCATTATATAAAGATTATTAGAAGAGATTAACAATTATAAAAGCAGAACTAAAACAGGAAAAGGGAATAACAGAGGGGCGTTAATCATAATGAAGCCGACTCACACGTTCACTCATACTCTGGGGTCCCTTGACCTATATCTTGAGGCACCTTAGAAAGCTCAGCAACTTCATCTCTGGGGGGTGGGGGTGGGGGTGGGGGTGGAGGAAGATCCCATAATGAAGGAGCCACAGTAGATAAGGTCCACCCACTTTGGGCCCACCAAATGTAGCTCCCTAGACGAAGGAACCCATACTTTACCCATTCTGTTGGATCTGGTGGGATGGGCAGAGGAAATCAGGAAATGGTCCCTCAAATAACCAGGTCCCATGCCATGAGGTGCTTTAAAGGTCAACACCAGCCCCTTGAACTGAACCCAGAAACAAGCTGGTAACTAATACAGGTTGCATAGCAGAAGGGTAATGTACACTCTACCAGAAACACCCATAATTGCATTTTGCATCAGCTGAAATATTCCAGATAATTTTCAGGGGCAGCCCCTTATAGAACACATTGCAATCGTCCAACTGGGAGGTGAGCAGGGCATGAATGTCCATAAGTAGGGCCCCATTAAAACCAACTGGGCCAAAGACTGCAGACAGAATCTGTAAAATAATCTCTACATATTGTCAAGATAGCACTTCAGGAAAGCAGAACAGCATGCTGTGTGTGTGTGTGTGTGTGTGTGTGTGTGTGTGTGTGTGTGTGTGTGTGTATCCAAAATCCAGGGATGAACTTATAATGAACTTGAATTTTATTGCTACTTGACTTATAGTTTGGAAGAAGTGTTCTAGATGCTTTCAAAATAAATGCCTCCAACTTTCAGGAGACCGCTTCATAAAGGAGAATTGAGAAAAAATTGACCCTCCAGATGTTGCTTATCTACAGCTCCAAGCAGCTCCAGCCAACAGAACTAATTGTGAGAAGCAGTGGAGCTGAAGTCCGTATCATCCAGAGAGTCACAGATTCCACAGCTTTGTAATTAGAAGCACAGCGGAGGTTAGAATTGGAGATTAGAACTCCTAAATAATGGCAAGTTCTTGAGTGGGCGATTTTTCAGATTTATTGGTGAGTTGTGCATGCAATTGTACTAATGTGCTTCAAGGACTTCTTTTCCTTTTTTTTTTGGCTTGTTTGCCAGAATCATGGCTAATGGGTGCGTTGGAAAAGGCTGGAGATGTTAATACTTTTTGGAAAGTGTTATGCAATGACAGAACATCTCGAATATATTAATGCTTCAGAGATTTCTGGATTAGAACCAGGTGGCAGCTGTTGGGTAGTTGGCTATTTTATTGAATCATTACCGTACTTTGAAGGTAAAAGCTTAGTCGTGAGGAACAAGGAAGACCTTGTATTACATAATAGTACAATTGAAATCTTATTGCCTTCCATCTGATTTTGGCTCTTCCCAAACGTCTACCCAAACTTCAATTTCAGGAGGTTATTGCTTCTCCCTAGCAATCAATGAAGCTGCAGCCAGATTTCTCTAAGATGTGACAATTACTATTTCTTCATAAGAATCTTAGAATATGGAAAAATAAACAAAGAAGGAATACTCAATATTTATACCAGACTTGTATATCTACTACTTATTTGGGTATTTCAAACCTTTATTAAGTCTTGACAAAAGAATGCATAAAAATACATAAGACAGCTGATCCTCTAGGCCAGGGGTAGGCAACTTTGGCTCTTCTATGACTCGTGGACTTCAACTCCCAGAATTCCTGAGCCAGCATAGCTGGCTCAGGAATTCTGGGAGTTGAAGTCCACGAGTCATAAAAGAGCCAAGGTTGCCTACCCCTGCTCTAGGCCCATTTCAATACACAAAGAGAATTCTGATATATAATTCTGATGATTTCCCCTGGATCCCTTTGACCATAGCATAGGAATATATGTGTTTTTCCTTCCTTTATAGGAGATGCTTATAAAAGGCAAAATATCTTGCATGGAGAATCTATTGTAATTGCCAAGTTATTCTTATGTAAAATTTGCACAAAGTTAACAGTAATCTCTGCAAATTACTGTATAAACTGAAGCCTGGTGGTTGCATACAATCTACCAAAACTTTTCTTATGGTTCACTGAGTGCCCTTCTACAAACATTACTGGTTGGCATTGAACATGAGGAAGCCAGATTCATTTAACAACCGTGCTACTAATTTAACACCTGGAGGGATTTATTTAACAAATGTGGCAAGAAAAGTTATACAATGGGACAAAACTCACTTAAATTTCTCATTTAGCAATTTAAGCTCTGAGTTCAATTGTGGTCGTAAGTTGAGGACCACCTGTGCTATAATATTCTCATTTACTGGTAATTAGTTTGTTTGGGATCTAACACCATGCTATAATTTGCTGTTTCACAAACAAAGAGAAACATCACGCTCTGGAAGACTGCACAAATTTGGTTTTGTTTTTAAGTTAGCCAAAGTTTAAGGCTTTTCATATACAGTACTGGAGTTTGCTGAAACATATGATTTTTTAAACAAACAAACATGAAGGAATCAATGGTGTATGAGTTTGTACAATTTAAAAACCAAGGTCACGAGTCGAGATGGTTTAAAGTAATAACATTTAAAGTAATCATTTTGTTACTTATATTTCTCATTTAGGTAGTGTGAGCGGCTGAGTCTCTTTCAATTCATATAGTGCTGAGCTCAGTTACCCACTGACCTTGAGAAGATCAATGGATTGAAAATAGAGGATGGATTTCTGCAATATCCTAATCTTTATGAACCTAACACATTTCACAACTCAGCAGTAACAAGTTTTTAAAAAATCATTCCCACTCACACATTAATTTTCCTGAAAGTTTTTATAAATTCCATGATAGCTATATTTTTAAAGCTTGGTCAGCTTATCTGACCAACTTCCCTATTGCTAAAGCTTGGGAAATCTAATTTTCTAACTACAAGGTATGAGTATTTGCGTGTGACTACATATGTGTAGTTCTCTTTCAGAATTGTTGAACAAAATAAGTTCTTATAGAAGAACTTTCAGTTCTGCCTTACCTAACTTTATATAGGGCACTGCTGGTGGAGGTGTCTTCTGCTGATGCCAGCAAAAGCACAGCGAAGGGATCTGCTGACAAGTTATCCTCTTGACTTATATTTCCCCTTGCTATTTCAAGTCTACCAGGACACTAATTCATTCTCTCTTCTCTTTGAAAAAACTAGGTTGCTGTAAAACATTGGCTTTCCTTTCCCAACTTCACTCCCTCTGCCACCCATCACTTCAGGGTTGCCTCTGCTTGTTTTTAGAGGGTGAAGATCACTTCATAGCCACATTGGTTCCTTTTCCAGATGTGTGCTTGATTTGGATCTTTTTTCTTTTTCCCATGGCTATAAACAAAGAACAGGAGGTGGAGTGGAAGGGAGGTGGTGAAAATGTGCTTGGGTTGAAGCCATAACACGTTTCTCTTTCACCTGGAGCAGCTGATGCCGCTGAAGCTATATAAAGATGAAAAGCCATTCTCACCCGCCCCATACATCACTCAGTTCCAAGTGAATGAACAAAGAACTAGAAGTCTGCAAAGCATTTGGGACTAACTTTTTCTGATTCAGGAATCCTGAATCCTGACCAAAAACCTTTGTGTCTGAAATGGGCTGTTCTGATCTCAGATCGAATAAAGTCTGATAAAAGCAAAAGCGCCCACTTTAACATTGGGTCACCTGAAGTTGGAATGGAATGTTTGGGTATTGGTAGAGGGTGATGTGAAAATGTTTTGGACATCTCTGCAAAGCAGTTATGGCCACATCCATGTCAAAACCTTATTATTCTACAAAGCCAATCTAGAATCTCTTTTGAGTACCACAAGGCCATGCATAACATTTAACAGAATTGCATTTGCTGTGTGGTGATCAAACAAAATGACTCACCGGTAAGGATATACAATTTTTCAGAGCTTCACTTTGGCAATGCCCCTTATAAAAGCCATGGGATTTCTCTTTCAAGGGATATCATAATGCAGTCTTCCTAACCTATAGTCCAAAATGTCTTTAGATTTTATGTCCCAGAATTCTGAGCAAGTCCCTTTAGTCCTAAAATATTTAGAAGCCAACGGATTAGGGCACAGGTCGGCAACCTGCGGCTCCGGAGCCGCATGCGGCTCTTTGAGCCTTCCCCTGTGGCTCCCAGCCTCCTCTGCCTTTGCAGAGAGAGACAGAGACAGAGAGAGGCAATTGCACTTCCCTGCTTCTCTCTCTCTCTCTCTGGGTGTGTCTGGCTGTGTGTGTGTGTGTGTTGTGTGTGTTTGTAAAAGAGAGTGTACTCACATGTTCTCCGAGGAGCTGAAAAGCTTTCTGGGCGGAGCTCCTCCCTTTGCTGCGTCTCTGCAGGAAGCAGGAAGCAGGAAGGGCAGGAGAGAGCTAGCTAGCCCAGCTAGGCTGACTCAGGAATTCTGGGAGTTGAAGTCCATGAGTCATAAAAGAGACGAGGTTGCCTACCCGGAGGTTGTTGGACAACAGCTTGAAGCTTGCCAGGTGAGCAGCAGATAGGAGGGGGGGGGAGAAAGAGAGAGAGAGAAAGAGAGAGAGAGGGGAGAGAGAGAGTGGGGGAAGAGGAGTGGCAGACCAAGGGCAGATAGAGAGGGAGGGAGAGAGAGACCCTTTTGACATCTAAAATGAAGATAACACTGCATATATCCTTTTTTTACCTGTGTGTGTATGTAATTTTATTCTCTTAAAGCATTCTCTTGGTGATCATTGTTTTAATAGTATGGATATTCCCAAGAGTCATATTTTTACTTTTATTTTTAATGTGTATATGTGTGTCTGTGTGTGTGTGTGTATGTATACACATATACACATACACATACACACACACACATACACACACCTATAATAAAGGTAAAAAAGGATATATGCAGTGTTATCTTCATTTTAGATATCAAAAGGGTTTTGCGGCTCCCAGTGTTTTGTTTTTGGTGGGAAACGGGTCCAAGTGGCTCTTTGAGTGTTTTGGGTTGCCTACCCCTGGATTAGGGGAAAGCTACAATAATGAACTTGGTTCCTTAACATATAGAGCAGACATGTCAAACTTGCGACGTCACGTGATGTTGCACGGCGTATCGGAGCTTTTTCGCCATTGCTGGCAATGGGGTGGGCGTGGCTCCGGTATGATGAAACCAGCCCGTGGGCCGGCAGTTTGATACCCCTGATATAGAAAGTATCAGGTGTTCATAAGGCAAAGATATTTCAAAATTAGAAAACAGTTTTTAAAAAGTTTCACTATGTATGTACCGGCGTTTCTTAGTCTTAATTCACATTGCAGGGAACATTTTGCTGTCAAGTAAGGACAATAAAATCTTAATAAATAAAAGATGCTTCACCATTTCTTCTTTAGTGTAACAAGGCCATAACCTCCATTAAGATCTTTTTTACTCATCTCGAAGAAAATTGCAAGTGGAAAGAAAAATACCTTTCTTGCCTTATTTTTAAAATGATTACACTCCTGGCACTCCTATTCTCAAACCTTAAGTCAAGCTGTTAAAATTTACACAAACCTTTAAAGACTCCTTAAAACTTAATCTTCCTAGTAAAGCAGATTTGAAAAATAAAAATAAACTGAAGGTACTACCTCATCAAACAATGTTTGATAAAACTTTAAATAACGTTTACACATATATTATATTCCAAACTGCTATATTAAGCAAAAGCTGAGGTTATTATTTTGTTGGTGTTTCCAAATAAATTAAAGCCATTTATCATTATTTTTTTTAAAAAAAACTGTTCTAAAATACCTAATTAACTTTGCATCCAAGTATAACTTAAGTATGGTGCAATGTTTATGTCGGTTAGAATCAAAGAATTGGTCGAAGTGAGCTGTAAGAAATTATTGGTTCCAGCTTTGTGACATGTTGAATTTTTTAAAATTGAAATTTAAACACAGTGGATGCTACCATGATGAATGTGAATGCCGATGAAGGCTGGCAGTAGCAAAAATGGGGTGTGGGGAGATTTCACTCATTAAAGATGAAAAGGAGTGTCAACCTTAAAAGCAGTAACATCAACTGATTCATTTATTTTAACTTTTTGTTAAATTGCTGTATTTATCTGGCAGGGGAGCTATCCTGATCATGAAGTATTTGAACTGCATTATATTGATTTAAATATCATAAACATAAGAAAAACGTACCTGGGAGAATACTGAAGGAAGGGAACAATTATTCTGAAGGCTAACATATTTTAGCCCAAGAAACATATTGCATGTGCTTTCATTACATTCTCTTTCATCTAAAAGGTAGTCCATTGATAACACATAACAACCATAATGGTTCATAAAAATCAAAGCCCATGAAAGATCCAGGTTTAAAAGCAATTGAGTCTCTTTCAACCAAGCTCTCTCAGCATCAGCCCTCCACAGATTTAATGTTAGAAGAAGACTATAATAGAGCTAGGTATTCTTGTATATGAAAGCAAAATAAAATAAAATACATGTCAATTCTTGGAGCAAAGAGCAAAAGTATAACACATCTGGTGCTGGGTAGAATACAATTGGTTTGCAAGATTTAAATTCCAACTGGAGCAAAAAAAAAAAAAAAGCCAATTTTACATTTCTTCTCAATCCATTTTACCCATTCATTTTAATAACACTTGGTGATGAGTAGATGAAATTTGAAAATATTATGCAACCAAGTAAAGTCTTCAAGCTTTCTCAATCTCACCAATTAATTTTAGAGGGAGGGAATGGAAATATGAGAAGGGTTTTTATCTGTAGTTATAGTAATTGCTCCAATTCATTGACTTAAGCTTGAATTCCTATTGAGGATAATCCCATTTTTCCCTCATGGGAAATGAAAGAAGACTTCATTTTTTCAAATATACTTTCTCCTTGCTTTTCAAAAACCATGTCTACCTTTGGTGGGACTACTTACCTGCATAATCTGTTCTTGCATAATGCCCATCTTCTGACTTTGTAGTGGCAGTTGTGTTATCTGAAAGACATTGCATTTGTTTACTTTGGTTGCAAACTGACATCAAATCCCTTGCTAGGATAAATGGTTCTCTTGCATTTTAAAATCACAGCTGTGATTCACAGTTTAGCTTTATACCAGTGATAAAATGTAAGAAGGCTTTGGTTGCTTTCCTTCTAAAGCCAATGCAATCATTTTACCAAAGCTTATAGAAAAGTACACAAGAATTTACAAGACTGTACATAAAAAAAAAATCCTTTTGGATTAGACAAAGATTCTCCTGTTTCTCATCCTAGCCACCTAGATAAGATGTTCACATACAAGTGACAGAGATAGAATTTTCTTGCAGCAGGAAATAATACAGGTCAAAAGTCACATTGAGCTTTCAAGACCAATAATCCTTGATAGATGAGTCCTTCATTAATTTATCTAATCCCTTTTAAAGTTATCAACGTAGTGGCCATTGTCACATTTTTTACCACCTCAGATAAACTGTAAAGGATTTAAATTTGAAATGCCTCAGGGGTTAGATTTCTCTTGGTTGGAACAGGAACATTTTAATCTTATGACTTATTTAGTTCTCAATCGATATATCTGAACAGTTTCATGAAAGCTGTGGAGATTGTACTTAATATCTGAGGGAGCTCATCTACATGACTATGGATAGTTTCCCTGACTGCTGTGAGGAATGTGGCTTTTACTGGCATTTGAATGGAAGTCTTGATGGTCATAACTGACTGAATGTTTATTAAAAGAAAAAACAATAGTTAAGATAAGAGGCTTGCATTTCTGATGCAATGTAATGACAATTTGCAATCTATGTATGCTACATTACATTTACAAAATTATGAGTATTTTGTAAATTATAATGGCTATACAAGAATAGCTCAAAAGAATCATATAAAACATTTAATAATACACATCTCTATCAAAAACTGTGGAAGTAAAGCATTATTATGAACCATTTATATAGTCAGGCTATATTTATGGATTTCTCCCAGTCATTCAGCTAATTTTTAAAAGTATAAATAAATAAATAAACAATGTGTAAATTATGAACACCTTTCTTTTCATTTTTTTTACTATAGTTGAACAAATCAGAAGTTCTTGGCAATAAATGAACCTTCCAACTAAACAAAATCTGACAGAAATCCCAAATGAACTGTTTTATTCAATTAAGAGAGCTTATGAGAACTTGTTATATTTGAGAGAGTCAGCTGTTTCCCTCTAGAATTAAAAATCCAGAGTAGATTATGCAAGGAGGAAAAATGAGAAACAGCAGCCATGTATGAAATAATTAAAACTAGTCTGTACTCTGTCAGCCTTATTTTTTTGAACAGACATGCATGGGCTATATTGAAACCCTAGAAAGTAAATCTTTTTTCTGTTAGAGCTTTACTGTGCACATCATTCTATTACATACTGGAAAAAAAATGAAGTTCAGTAGTCAGAACGAATTATTTACTTATAGGGTCTCTGTTCTGTTGGAGAGCAGGAAATCACGTTGATGAACCATCTGTGCTTGACCAAAGCATAGAAATGCCTGGTCTTGCCTGATCTTGGAAGCCCAGCACAGTTGCACAGTCGGTATTTAAAGAGAAGATCTTAAGTCTGTAGGTTATCAAAAACACTTCTCTGAAGGCAGCAATGGCAAACAAATTCGTTCTGTTAACAGGAAATCTACAGCATTGTGTTCATGAAGTCACAAGGAATCCAGCTGGATTCCAAGGAGATGTAGCTATACATACTGTAATGAAAAAAACCCAAACTTTCCAGCTTCTTGGTAGATAAAACAGTGGAGTTTGTCAGTGAGAATTCTATTCCTACTGGAGTGAAGACATATCAAAAGCCCTTTCAGATCTCAGAATATTCTGGAGAGGTCAGGGACTGAAGAGGCAGGGCTCCTACATAGTAGATATTGCTCGTAGTCCCTTACATATTTTTCAAATTTTCTTGGGTGAGTATTGTGTGCCTGAACAGAGCTATGATAATGAAAGCACACTGTGTGTCTTTGAGTGTATTTTTTGGCCAGTTGAATGTTTCCTTGCAAAGTAAACATTCTATTCACAGCCGTACCCGGAACATATGTGCAGTTAATGTCTGGTTGCCAGAATCCACTTTGGACTTGAACACATTCTATGCAAGAATAGAAAACTTTATGTTCTCCATATGTTGTAGTGCAATTCCAAATTAAGGCAGAGAACCTGAATCTTGGTCTCACCCTGCTCTGCTTGGAACTGGGGTCTGTTACGATCAGCTGCTGCCAACTGTTAATGGAAGCTTTGTATATGTACAGATATTACCTGACAGAACCTTGGATTAGGGCCTTGATTCAGATGTTCCTTTCAGGTTTTTCTTTAACAATGACAAACAACCTAAATGGAGCTTTTTTGTGACAATACAAGGGGGAATGAGACAAAGCGGAGCTACGTAGATATTTTGAGGTACAAATTTGTCAGAAAAATGAAAGGGTTTTTTTAGAATCTTAGAGAAACAAAGTTATGTCCCCTACATTCTCACTTGGAATCAAAGTATTTAATCTACCACAATTTGTAGCCACCTTCCATAATTTGGTGCTCTCCAGATTCTTATTCTCTCCAGCCACCAAGGCCAATGATAAGGGTTATAGCTCAAAACATCTGGAAGGCAGATTGAAACCCCGAGATGATACAGGGCACTTTCAAGGGAGGCAGTGGGAACGGAAGGAGAACTGCAACCACCATAAGTGCTAATAGAGTACATTTCCAATCTCACTAGGGCAGGGTTCCCCAATCCCCAGGCCATGGACCTATACTGGTCCCTGGCCTGTTAGGAACCAGGCCACGAAAGTGGTGAGCGAGCGAGCGAGCGAAGCTTCACCTGCACACGCATGGGATGTAGGTTGCGCATGAAACCATCCTTCCCTGGTTCATGGAAGATAATTTTTCTTCCAAAACCAGTCGCTATTACCAGAATGGTTGGGGACCACTGCCCTAGAACTTATCACCTCTCAGTATTGTCAAAGGGATCTTTCTTTCTGCAAAGGCTTGCAAATCCACATGTGTGTGTGTTTCCTTGTTCATGGAATATTTTAAAGTCAGCTCAATATATGCTGTTGACCAGCATGTAGACTTCAATTTATTTTTTAAAAAATCTGGTACATCTTCTTTTGCTTCTTACACTGTCTGGGTATATCATAAGTACTGTCAAAAATCTAGGTTAACATACAAATACTGCAGCAATCCAGTTGTTTATCTTCTGTTTCAACTGAATGTAAGGATGCTGAATAACTATACCCTTAGCTGTGAGCCATAATAAAAAGAAAATTATTGTCACACCTGTTCATAGCCTGAAAATCTAAGGAAAATGTAAGAAATGTCTAATACTGCAATAATTCACGCCAGCTCCCTCTGTCCCAGTTCTCTTTCTCTTAAACACAACAGAGTAAAAATGGAGCGCTACCTTCCAACTGAATTTGGCTAGGAGCATTACCTTGACATCGGCCCAAAGACATGACTTCAATTTTCTCCTGTTTCTGACATGATGCCTCTTTGATCTGACATGCATTATCATAAGATCTTCCATCAGAAGCACAGAGAGGATTAAAGTTGGTTTGTGAGCAGTCAATGTTGCACACACACCTGAAAAGATAAAAAAATAACTCATGTAAAAAAATGCATCAATTTACAATAAAAGAAAGGGCTTTCACTTAAAAATAAATGACGCCAATAATAAATTAAGAAGAAGTGCTGTGATTTTGCAATTATGATGTGAATCAAATGAAAGAGAGGGCTGGCAGAGGACTAGTGACTAGAAAAGAAAGCTAAAATGAAAGTATTTTAACACAGCTAGTCCTTGACTTACCATAGTTCATGTAGTGAGCATTTGAAGTTACAATGGCCCTGGAAAAAGTGATTTATGACCATTTTTCACGCTTATGGCTGTGGCAGCATCCCCATGGGTCACATGATCAAAATTTGGATGTTTGGCAACTGACAATGTATTTATGACCTTTGCTGTGTCCCGGGGAGGAGTCATGTGATTCCCTTCTACGACCTTCTGACAAAAACCGTGTTGCTAACTTAACAACTGCAGTGATTCACTTAACAACTGTGGCAAGAAAGGTCGTAAAATGGGGCCAAAATTGATTTTAACAAATGTCTCACTTAGCAACAGAAATATTGGGCTTAATTGTGGCCGTAAGTTAAGGACTACCTGTACTACCATGAAGTCTTTCCTGACTCCATACCATCCAGATATTCATCTGAGGCAGGACAGAGAACGAGGTTCTAACTCAATATTGGCTGTGATCAGGGCCTTTTTTAATTTTTTTATAGCAGCACTTTGCTCAGGAAAACTTTTCAGCGGAGAGCCTCCTTTGAGTGAATATTTATATATTAGTTACCCTAGGTTTTGAAAACTTCCATTTCAAGTAGCACTTGCTATTAATTTCATATGACTGATTTACCCAATTGCGTTGTGCTAAGTATATTGCTTTACTGTTTGGAAATGTTGGGGTTTTTTGGGTTGTTTTTTTTTGCAAATGTCTAAAAATACAAGTCTCGGATATTATTTGACTGGAAATTTTGAGAATTTCGGAAAGTTTCTACATACCCCTCTGCCATATAATGAACTAATTATCTCACGTGTTTCAGCAATGTGTTTTGTTGGAGGGGAACACAGCAAAATAATCAGAGTCTGCAAGCATTGCCGAGGCCTGATTTACGCCACGGTAAGGGTTGACTTGATGGCATTTCATAGTGCCTGCCTTGCTCACATATAAATCAGATGGAGGGAAGTGTGTACAAGAGAGGAGATCTTCCAAATTCCCCTCTACTCTTCTGGATTACAATTCTTTCAGCCATTTTTTCTCCCTTTGTGGCTTAGGTATTGAAAGAAATAGGAGCCAAGGGTTTGGAATACTGTGGCAGTGGAGAAATGTGTACACTCCCTATACAAGATTCAAATAATATCGGGTCAATAACAAATTTGTTTGGAAAGAATGAGAAGATTTCATGATTATCATTAAACCTCCAAACTATCAGGGCTAAAACAGAATGGCTAATTCCATTCCATTCCATTCCAACATTATATAATATACCATAATATACGGAAAGATATATTTAGTTTAAAGTTTTTGTCTCACATTTATTGTATCACAACACTAATTTGTTTATTCAGGACACATTCTGGTAGATGGTGTGTCCTAGGGAGCCATTTCTTGTAGACTAAGACACACACACACACACACACACACACACACACACACACACACACACACACACACAGGTGTGTGAAGTTGTCCATTCTTTCCCATGTGGCCAGATATATATATATATATATGTTTTCTGAGGTTTTCGCGGGTATGTTGTATGTCTTTCTTTGGTCTCCCGCGTAAAATTGGATTCCAATTTTACGCAGGAGAAAACCCGAACAACCAAAGACCTACATATATATATATATATATATATACACACACACATATACATACATACATACATACATACATACATACATACATACATACACACATACAGTCTCTGTGTGTATACACTAATACACATAAATATATAAAATACACTAATAAATGTATCATAATTATATGCTAATTCATACAATAAAAGACCTATTTGGATACTTAATTTGGTCACAGTGCCAGATTTTGTGAATGCTAATCTTTTTATTTCGATTATTTTTTTGCAATGGGAATCACCTACTGAATGTTCTTTGTGACTTAAATTTTATGCATGGTTAACCTCAGCTAAAATATGCACCAATTACAACATGATATTCCTGTGTTCTAGTTTATGTGAAGTTTCTGCCATCACTATTCCTTTGAAGAAGCATAAAGAAATATGTCCATAGGGGGATAAAAAAAACTCCTGCAACCTAAAACTGCTATAAAGAAGCAAAGATGTAACAAAATTAAAGAATGGTCATCTGTTTTTTTTATTATGATGATGTACTTTTTATTATGATGTATTTTGAGAAAATTCAGACTAATTACTCTGTGTTAGTTTGTATCTGTGCATGTATATGTATTATTTAAATCTCTGCAAGGTTGCAAAAATTTAAAAAGGCAAGAAATGCTAAATCAGCAGCAGTATTAACTTCACTGCATTGCTTTTCCTATGTAATTTATGGAACTCATTTCCACGTGTAAATAGTAACAAATTAAAGAACAGAAAGAGGCAGGGATAATAACATCTATTTGCACATTTAGGAGCAAAATAATGAAATGGAGGCCTGTGAAAGGGCAGCTAAAGAATGAGATTTCAGAAGGAAAAGTGACCCTTGTATACCGAGTTCCCATTTCCATTTCAGATAACCACAGGTTTTAGGGTCTCTAGAGAGCCACAGAAAAATGGGCAGGATCTACTATGCATAGCATTTCAACGCCATCTCCCAGCATCTGACAAGTGCCCAACTGAATTAATTTTAAGGTGCCAGTTATTAAAGCCAACAGGTTTAACTGATGAGAACCTATTTGTGATTTTCAGCAGAGCAGCTCCATGTTCCTATACTGTAAACAGTACAGGTAGACTGTTTTACACGAATCCTGGAAGCTGGCATATATAGTGATCTTAGAGGCGTGTTGTCTACAACTATATGTTTGTGCTTGAGACACTGCAGTCACACAAGTATACAACATTTCTATAGAAAGGGGTCATTAAGACTAGTTTTCAATATGACTTTGTTTGACATTTTCAAGTCAAAGTTGGCTCAGGGCAATTGCCTAGGTCAGGGGTAGGCAACCTTGGCTCTTTTATGACTTGTGGACTTCAACTCCCAGAATTCCTGAGCCATCATGGCTCAACTTGGAAACCTCTCCCTTTCCCCTCAGCGTGGCTGGCTCAGGAATTCTGGGAGTTGAAGTCCACGAGTCATAAAAGAGCCAAAGTTGCCTACCCCTGGCCTAGGCAAATCCCTGCTGTTTTATTGGCAGTATTTTTCAGAAGTGGCTTGCCATTGCCTCCTTCCTAGGGCTGAGAGACAGAGAGTGGCTCAAAGTCACCCAGCTGGCTTTGTGCTTAAGACAGAATTAGGACTCACATGATCCAATTTCTAGCCTGATGCTTTAACCACTACACCTCTCAATATATGTGTAGCAGAAAATATCACATAAGTCCTAATGATACACAACTGTGCTCTAGAAGTCCGCACAACTGTGCTCTAGAAGTCCGCACAAACAAGCAAAGCCCCATCCACGGGATGCAGGCAGCATACAAAACCACGCCCCTTCTAGTCCGCAGAAAAACCTCTCTCCACATAACCGGTCCCTGGTGCCCAAAAGGTTGGGGACTTCTGCTCTAGAATGTAGCTCAGCACACGCTATTGACAACTGAACATCCATGTCAAAGGATTTTATACAGATCAAAATAAGTCTCACAAAGTTTTGTGAAGTATTTTGGTATGTAATCTGCCTAGTGCCTTTGACTTACATGATGATTTGATGAAGCCTTTAGATTTTTAAACTTGAGCAGAATTAATCCTAAGACTAAATCTAAGTCTCATATCTCACTCAAAGTGGGCTCTAGTGTGCAATGCAAATTGATGGCATCGTTGACTGGTGATGCACTAAGACCAGTTGTAGTATCTGTATGTAACCGGATAGCTATCCTGGATGGTATTTGAGAGCTGAGAGGTGCTGTTTTAAATTCCAAATTCTTCAACAGAATCCTAGCCTTTGGAATAGAACTGCATCAGAATGCAAAGCTGATCACTTTGCATTTTGAAAAAAGAAAAACAGATTTTTTTTTCTTCCTGGTTTGACTCCGATGGCAACGTATCCAAATAAACAAACCCTGAAAATTTAGCTTCCTTCAAGGTGAAGAATTATTTTTACAGTTGCTTAAGTAAAGAAGCAAGTGACTGCTGGCTTGGGAATTGGCAGCACTTACATCTTTTCTCATCCCAAAGATGCTTCAATGCCTCCCAATTTTTAATTAATAGGATCATATGACCACTTTATCACTCTACCTGTGGCAGCCTTTATACTGCAGTTTTACCAATGTATTGTCTTTATTCCTGGAAGACTATAAATCAGCAAGAGAATAACAGTAGGATGCAATTGTTAAAAAACTGAACTTAGAGAGACAAATCCAGGTTCAAGTCTGTCCTGGATATATTTGGGTCAGTTATCTGTAGCCTAGTTTATCTTGCCAAGGGTGGTGAGGTGGCCCAGGGGTGCCCCAGTTCCTGCCAGCCTAGTTGTTCAAAATCATGCAAATGTGAGTAGATAAATAGGCACCATTTCACTGGGACGGTAACAGTGCTCCGTGACGTCCTACTAGCCACATGAAACTGGCACCTTGAAATGGAGATGAACACCCCCACCCCTCCCATAGCCAGTAATGACTAGTGGAATAAAATCCTCAGGAACTCCTTTATCTTTCACCTTTTACCTTTCAGATGGTGAGGAAAAATGGGAGGCAGTATATATACCGTCTTGACTTACACTGCTTTCCTGATGGTCAAATAAACCTCACAAGAAACTCAAAGAGGTTTCTCATTCATTCAGTTTGTCAGGCACAAGAAACTAGGAGCTGGATCGAGTTCAGAAAGCACTGAGTTTAATCCATGTAACCTATACATAAGAAGTTGATCTACTAATGGTCAAAGCAAATTGGTGCTAGATAAGAGTGAATGGAATTCAAGGGGGGGCTGGACTTAGGTCTCTTATGAGAGTGTAGGGACTCTAGACTTATAATGCAATTGACCCCATCCTCCGCTTCAGCTTGGTCATCTCCTAATACAAGCTGAGATATTGCAATTGTATGAAGTAGATACAACTTCAGATGTTTCTAGTTACAACTGCAACTTATAGGCTGGAAGCTAGTGGGAATTAAAGTCAGAAATATCTTTAAAAGACTTTTAATGAACTTATTCTAAGATGGTGATTGTGAGGATACCATGCATACTGCATTCTTATAGATAGGCAAAATCCACCCAACAGCTAACACATTCAGCAGAAGGCGGTCATTCCATCTGAGCATAATTATAGATTTTCTTATCTACTGATGAACATTTCCAGCTTGATAACTTATCATTTTCTTCCCAAAGGGCAAAACTTTGTCCAAGGAAGAGAAAGATGGTCCATTGCAGCAAGAATGAGATGTTTCTATAGGATCTGGAGTGTCGTGGTACAATCAACCAGTTTCAACATAAGCTGCTAGTATAATGGTAAGCAAGTACACATGATGTAGACCATAACAACTAATAGTAAGCCTTTTCTATTAGCTCTGCTGGCCAGAAGCAATGGGATGTGCAACCTCAAATCCGCTGACAATCAAACAGGCTTCCTCTGTACTAGTAGTTGCCTAAAGTAAGCATAGCATATGATTTCACAGACTATGATAATGTCTCCTCAGAAGTCAAGGGCATTTTTCAGGAATAATACAACGGATATAGACTTTGAAGCAGTGATCTCCTTTAATGCAGGGATCCCCAACTTTTCTGGGTTGGTTACCAGGGGCGGGGTGTGTGGAGGCGCCTTTATGCGTGAGAGCCGTGATTGCGCACGTGAGTCAAACGGGGCCACGAATGCCTGTGTGATGCTCGGGCAACGCTAGGGCCCATGCAATGCTACAATGCAAGCACAAGTGGGGATGTTGTGCTTGCAGCAATGATAGCGCTGGCATGATGCTGCGATGCCAGCATGAGTGGGGAAGTGCACTCATGGCAACACTAGCCCCTGCCTGACACGTATGGCATTGCTAGCGCTTCCGCAATGCCACAACATTAGCATGAGTAGGGGGTGCGCTTGTGGCAATACTAGCCCCCGCCTGATGCTCACTGCTAGCGCCCGTGCAATGCCGCGACACTAGCATGAGTGGGGAGGGCGGGAGCGCACACATGCACGTACTGTGGTCAGCCACTCACGGAGCCCAGTAGCCAACAGCCCACAGCCCGGACCAGGCTACAGACCATAGGTTGGTGACCCCTGCTTTAATGATTTCAATCTTAAGGGAGAAAAGAGGGGGCTGCCTCAAAATCTGTTGATACTTTGCCTCCAAACACCTTGTACATACCAAGTGAGTTTTTATCTGGGTAAAACAGGGAGAACAAGAGGGAGATGTGTCCATTATAAAAGACTGCTGTCTCCTGTCTTGGTGGGGAGAATACAGTGCCATGGTTTTATATGTTTTTTGAAATAAATCTCACCCTGTTTCATAGGATTTTTCCCAAGGAAATGAATAAAAAATCGCAGCCTAAGTGCTAGAAATGAAAAATGAAAAAGCAGAAATAATATATGTATGTATGTATTTATGTATGTATGTATGTATGTATGTATGTATATGTGTATATATGTATCTATATGTGTATGTATATGTGTATAAGTGTGTGTATATATAAATAAAGGCTTACTGTGTCTAATTTCTGCAGTGGAGCCCTGAGATGTCTTACCTCTTCCCCATGTTCAAATGTTTGCTTTGCTAACAGCAACAAGAGAAAAGCTTTATTCTCAGAGGGTGCAGCTGTGTATAGATGTGGCATTTCAATCACATGCTTTTATTCAAACAATTAAATGATAGACCATGCAAGGAATTAGCTGTGTGCTGCTTAAAGCATTTTATTATTACATAGTGCATAATGAAAATAACTTGAAAGGCTCTAAAGCCTCATAATATAATGAAATTTTGAATAATTAGTTGATATATTTAATCACCATTGTGATTTTAAAAAGACACAATAGAAGGCAATGCTATTTATCGGAGACAAATGTTAAGCTCAAATACACTAAAGAGTAAGTCTTTATCTCCTGCTGTCCTGACTGGCATATTAAATATGCCATACCAGAGGGTCAACCTGTGGTCAGGATCCAAAAGGGAAGTTGGAATTGGTCAGCTGCCCTGCTATAGCTTTTTACTGGCAATGTGTGAAAATACACACTGGTGTTAAAGAATGCACAGTATTAACCCAGAAGATCCTCTGAGTTCAAATGGAGTTGACATCAAATGGAGAAGTGCTAATCGGATTGGCTGTTTGCATCTATTCTAGCAATGCAAGTATACCTTTTTGTAAATAGATCCTGGTAACATATCAATGGAAGCCTATCCAAAGAAGATGTGAGTATCTGCATAACAAATAGTGCCAGGTTTCAACTTGAACAACCAAACCCACCTAATTCAGCCCTACAGGCAGGTCACTTCCACTTAATGCCCTTCGTCTCAGTTTCATGCCTGCAAGAGTGCTCTGGTCAGTCCCTCTCCTCAGCCTTGTATTTCTTTGCATCTGGACATACAGTTTCACTCCATCCCAGTTAAGCCATCTCCACTTCACATAAGTGCATCTTCACCCTTCCTCCCTTCCAAAATTCTGATTTTGCAAAGGGCTAAGGAAGTTGTCTTGAGAACATGAGCAGAAAACCAGAGAGAAGGAACTCAATTTGATTTCCTGGAGCCCCTTCTAGCTGTTACTGTAGTAGCCAGCAGGATGGCATAACTGGTAGGTAACAAAAATTTTGGAGCGGGACATCTTGCGTCATAATGGAAGCCACCATTCTTGTTAGCTGGTGAAGGTTTGCTGCTAATATTTTGCTGCCATGTTCAGTTTAATTGAGACCAGAGGTGGGTTAAAAAATCTGGGCCAAGGTATTATGACTTGCCATTTTGTAGTCCTGGAGAGGTTGACCTCAAGCTGTCTTTGATGATATTTTTTTCTTCAGTTCATAAGGCAGGGAATGATAAATTTTGACCTTTTGGAGATTGGAGGAAAGAAAAGGAAAGGGATAGGAACAAGATTTGGGGAATGGAGGATTTTCAGAGGGAAAATATTTTGGATCTGAGAAGCTTTACTACAAAGATCCCATATTTAGCTCAGGGCTAAATATGAATATTGCCTTCTTCCTGCCAATGTTAATTAATATATATTCTAAATGAGGTTAATTCTGGATGGCAGGCAGTTCAATTATTTCCATTTATCAGGACCACACCTGTTCCTATTTTGGTTTTGGCTTTACTTTTTCATTAAAAAGTTAATGTTGCACACTAAGGACAAGAGCTTCTTGAATTGGGCCACTGTTAACAGGTCTCCTCTTAATTGCTTTTCTTCTAAATAAACTATAACCATTTTTTTATGTTTCTTAGATATCCAAACTTGAAAACATACCTGCAGTTCCAAGAGCAAAATGTATTTATTAATTATACTTCTATGCAGTATTACCACCTCCTGCCACAGAAATTTGCCATTTGATATTTGTAATTATTGTTTTACCTTCGAATAAGTGGCCAGAGAAATAAGAGACACCATTTTGTCCATCCCTCCCTCCTATATTTTCCCTTAGCCACAATATACCACAAGAAAAGGAAGAGCAAAGAATTTAGATGTACATTAGTAATCAGTGCAAAATTGGATTGATGCAGTTAGATTGTGCTATTCTTTCTGAATTATGCAATTTCAAGATTCCACCTAAAAATCTATAAAAAATCTTTATTAGACAGTAGGAAAGAGAGGAATTTCTTTGATAAAGTAGGTCATATAGCTATGTGAGTCAGGCAGATGTAGATGGGCAAAACGTCCCAATTAGAAAGTCAAGCACCATCATTCTGATCCAATTTAGGGCTTTGATATAGATACGCACACCTCTAATTTGGGGGTTAATGTCCATACTGGCATATGGTATGTGGTTATAGAAAGAACTAAAAATGTCTATCACTGATTTTTAATAAGGCCTCAGATGGCAAGATGGAATGAAACACCTTTTGGAACCTTCACATAAAGTAGCTCCTTTATTCCTCTCAATTCCACTCCATTCCATTTTATTATAGCTGCTTGTTCCTCTCTAACTGTTGTCTTCTTCAAACCAGTTATCAAATTGAGAATAGAATGTTACAGGATTTTGCAGAACTACATCTACCTCTTCTGAAAAATGGGTAGAATTGGCTCATCTTTTTTTAGATTGTTTCAAGAGTGGAGTAAACTGTTCTTTAGTTTATTTCCCCAAATTCATCACTGAAGCTCCTTGCTTAGAAAATATAAAGTACATACAAAATTCTTCATATTTCAGGAGATGGTATATATGTAATGCTCCCAATTTGCATCCATGTGCACATCTGTGGAACAAGCCAGATGTAGATTGGAATTAGAATGACCCATCCATGACTATCAGAGGTCATACAAACTAGGAACAGCAGTAGTTTCAAAGTCTTTCACTGAAGAATAGCAATTTTCACAGACCATAAAACAGACTTTTAAACAACTGCAGAGTTAGGATAAACAAAACCACCAAGCAAGCTGGCAACAGTAGATCCCAGACTGTCACCTTTTTCCTTCATTGCTTATTAAAATTCCTTGCCATCCTTTTTTTTTCATTCTGTGCCCACCTCTAACCCTTCTCCTACTTTCAGTTCAATTATTATACAACCTTCATTGAGCTCACACCTGTCTCTGGAGACCTCAACACTGTATTAGCTGCATGCTACAGCAACGTGAGACAAAATAAAAGTCAGTTTTTCTTCTCTTAAAAATCACTGCAGTCTAGAGAGAGCCGAAAAGTGAATTAACCATGAACGGGATTACGCAGATGCAGCACAGCACGCTCTGAGAAACTAGAAAACGTCCAAAGTTTGTGCTACTGCTCATCAAGACGTGCTCTCTCTGTCACACACAGAGTTCTTAACCCTTGATATCCATCCAGATACCTTCAACTCAGTTCCATCCAGATATCTTCAACACAATATTTAAAATGTGACTGTCTCCTCCCCTGATACATGAGTGTTGAGTTAAAGTTAAATGTAGGATAGAAATTCTGTGTGTGATGCTTTGGAATGCTTTTATTCCAGAATCTCTTTAAAGCAGTGGTTCTCAACCTGTGGGTCAGGACCCCATTTGGGGTCGAACGACCACTTCATGGGGGTCGCCAAACGCAGTCCGCCATTTTTTCCCCTTTTCCTTAGCTGTGCTACTCCCTTTTATTCTATTGGCTTTTGAAAGCCAATAGAATAGACTCTCTTGAATAGAGTCTAATTCTATTGGCTTTCAAAAGCCAATAGGAATTGTCCAGGCTGTCTCTGCCCTGCTGAGCCCACCCAAAGTCCCATTCTGCAAACGGTGCTGCACCAGTTGAGTAGTCCTCGACTTACGACTGGTTGAGTAGTCCTCAACTTACGACCGATTGGGAGTCGCGGCATTAAAAAGGTTGAGAACCACAGCTTTAAAGTTTCTCTAAAGTTTTTGATTTTCCCTATTTTCTTCCTGGACCATTTATAACCCCTTGCCTTTTCTGCTTATTTCATCTGCTCTAGGGCAGCGGATACTTCAGTCAGTCATAGCTGAGAGCTAAATGTGCTTTTTGAATTCTCCAAGCAAACTGCAGGCAACGATACCAAGGGGAGGGGGAAGATATTGTTTTGCTGAATATTCCCCAGAGGGAGGAGAATTTCTCCAACAATTCCTTTGATATAGGAAGCTGATCAGTAACAACAGCTGGAATTGGCCTATGACAATGTGCTGCCTGAGGCAATTAATCCCATTGTCTATATAAAATAGACAGGCAGCAAACATTTGAACAGATGGCCAGCAGAAACATATTTCAACACTGGGAAGAGGCAGTCTTCTCTTTTGCAGCAAGCAAACCCAAACAGCTTGCATAATTTCCAACAACTTGTCATCATGCCCCATCTATGGTCTATGGATGTCGAAGTGATAGTGCACCTTCCTTTATTCCTTTATTTCCTTCCCCTGAAATAGAAATACCAATAACTGTGCTGGCAGCCTGGCTGCATGTTAGCTACCCCGAATGGCCCTGGATCTACCATTGTTTTATAGCAGTGGTTCTCACCTTTCTAATGCCGTGACCCCATAATGCAGTTCCCCATGTTGTGGTGACCCCCAACCACTTATACATCATGGGGCGCCAAGGGCGTGGCCAAAGAAAAAGAGGAAAAAATGGCGGAGAGCCTTGTTTGGCGACCCCCGTGAAATGGTCGTTCGACCCCAAATGGGGTCCCGACCCACAGGTTGAGAACCACTGTTTTATAGGAATGACCAGAAGCTGCTCTACATTTGTCCAAATACTTAGTCATCAGTGTGTACTTTGATCTAATATTTTTCAAGCACAAATGCCGGGAAAAGCATATATTCAAAGTGCTGTACTTTGAAAAAAAAAAGGATATTCAAAAATGTGTTTATATGACTTTGTTATTGTACATTTCTAAAAGTAATCTTATTAATTTAAAAATAATATAAAGATCTTGAATACTCAGGCAGGCAGCATGAATTAGAAATTTTTTGTACATCAGTAACATTAAGCTTGATATACATTGGTTCTGATGATGAAAATTTGTTCATAGCCAGAGTAAATTAATGAACGCTACATGTAGGAATGATATTCCTTGTCTGCAGCAGGACACACCTTGGTCAATCTATGGGGCCAGCAGCAAATCTGTCCTTGTCTACCGCAAACACATCCTACCCTTGCTCAGAGCTGGAGGGAATCCCTCCAGAAAGTAAATACAATTCAGAAATGTTGCTGTTATTAACAACTTTGGGGCCAATGTACAAGACCAAATTTACAACCCACTCGTTTAGTATTAATCCCATCAGAAGCAAGTTTTCTTTCCACTGAAGTGTTTTGCTATCACCCGTAATACTATTAATTTCTGTTTGACAGATCATCAAAGAGAAAAATCTATGTAGTCATAATCAACAATAACGTGATGGCATTTAATCAACCAATCAATCACAACATAAATACTGTTTTATAATTCAAGCTTAAACCATTCAATGTTTAGTTAAAAGGGATCTTGTGAACAACATAATTCACATATACTCTTGTATCTGGCTGGATGTAAGTGAACTGTTCATTTAAGCTTGCACTAAGATACACATCCTTCTACTGTACTAGTAATGTATATTAATTAATTTACATATGTAACATCAACAATATTAATGGGTCCAGAGGTGGAATTCAAATACCTGAACAACTGGTTCTCTTATTTGATGCTGGCCTGGGCCTCCGAGGCCTAGACTGGACTTCTGGAAGCCAGCTGGTTCTCCGAATGCAGCAAAATGTAGCTACTGGTTCTACCGAACCGGTGCAAATTGGCTGAATACCACCACTGAATGGGTCTCAATAGGAACAACCTTTGGCTACAGGCAATGGAGCAAAGTAGGTAGGTCTGGATGGGGTCTTGATACGCCAGTATTGCAAGGTGGTGAATTATGTTGGTGGAGGAAGGATTTTTCCTAGAATTCCAAGAATACACTAGGGCAGAAGCTTGTCCACCCCAAGGATAAAACCCCCATAGGTTTATAGTATATGCAGTACAATGCAGTGAGACATATGCAGATCTGTACATTGGGGAAACAAAACAACCACTTCATAAATGCATGGCACAACATAGGAGAACAAGCCCATCAGGACAAGATTCAGCAGTCCATCTGCATTTAAAAGACAAAAGCCACTCTTTTGAAGACAGCAAAGTCCATATTTTAGACAGAGAGAACCGCTGGTTTGAAAGAGGGATCAAAGAGGCCATCTATGTTCAGTTTTGACTGAATAGCCCTCTCTCAACAGAGGGGGAGGGATACGACATCATCTCTCCCCAGTTTACAACACAGTCCTTTCAGCAGTTCCAAGAAGGCTCCACACCCATTTGCACCCTCAGGTGACCTTGAGGACACAGATAAACTTCCAGGTGGTCTCAATGACTCTCTAAAACAGTGGTTCTCAACCTTTTTAATGCCGTGACCCCCAACCGGTTGTAAGTCAAGGACTACCCAACCGGTTGTAAGTCAAGGACTTTCCTTGCCTGGGAGTGCCGCGCATGCGTGGTGCCGCCCCCTGCGCTGGCCGAGGTGTAGCTGGCAAGCGGCAGAGACGGCGCAGGCCGACCACCTGCTGGGCCACCAGCTGGCCCAGCCCAAGGGAGGTAAGGCACCCGCCGGGCCCCACACGCGCCAGCAACCCTCCCTGCACCCGCCGGCCTCCCACCTCCCACCCCTGGCCCTCTTTTACTTACATTTTTAGTAATTGCTCAGCAGGGGGGGGGGTGGAAACTTCCAGACAGCTCGCCTTCGCTGCAGGCAACTTGCAGCGCTGTTTGCAGAATGGGACTTTTGGCGGGCTCAACAGGGCAGAGACAGCCTGGACAATTCCTATTGGCTTTTGAAAGCCAATAGAATTAGACTCTATTCAAGAGAGTCTATTCTGTTGGCTTTCAAAAGCCAATAGAATAAAAGGGAGTAGCACAGCTAAGGAAAAGGGGGAAAAAATGGCGGACTGTGTTGTTTGGCGAAATGGTTGTTCGACCCCAAATGGGGTCTCGACCCACAGGTTGAGAACTGCTGCTCTAAAAGAATGCAAATGACCAGCTGTCTGCAAGGAATATACAGTAAATCCTTCCTCCAGTTGGATCTGAAGAAGCTTCTTGGATGAGAAGCAAAATGTCTTTAAAAAAAACCCAAGAAAGTCCAGTCATCTTCAAAAAAACCCAAGAAAGTCCAGTCGCCTCTTGAAAAAGCACCTTTGGGACAAAGTAAGTGAAACTACTCACTATCATTTTACAACTCACATCTCATGAGAAGCCAGACTTCTTCAAAGTAGGTAACAGCATGCATCCATTTCTTAAAATCAGAAGGTTAAGTTTCTTTCCAGTTATATAAAATTATCCTCTTTGCTGTATTCCAGGCTTGATGGAAACAAAGTTATTCATGAAAAAGCTTGTTTTATGTTTAATGTAGAAAGGACACCAAATAACTGACACTGTAGATCAGGCATGTCAAATTCGCAACGTATCGCGACTTTTCCCCCATTGCTGGCAATGGGGTGGGCGCGGTTTTGGCGTGATGCATCCGGCCCATGGGCCAGCAGTTTGACATGCCTGCTGTAGATGGTATCCATTGGGAAACTAGAGAAATCGGAATAACCAAAATGAGGGAAACAGGTTAATAGAGAACTCAGACAGCACGAAGAGTTCAGTAGGGTTCATAAACAAACACTGTCACTATGAAGGACATTAGTAGAAAAATGCTACAGCCCAGTTATTATCCTATCTGAGTGAATGTGTGCTAAGGATCATACTGATGTGATTCTATTGATTCCATTTGGTCCCTCAAGAGTGACAGTTTGTTGACTTTTGTAAGATACTTCTTTGCCATTTTCATCTTTTAGAAAAATTCTTTGTTTTATGGCTGAAGAACAGGTATATATTTACAACAGCCAGGACAACTGAATAGTTTTGTCTTACATAACAAAAAGGAAATTTGGGTTGCATGTGCCATTCAACCTGAGGCCCCTGAAATAACTGAGCTCTCAGCTAAAGTTATTTTTCAGACTCATAAAAGACTGGTGGCAGGGGACCTTTTTCAACTGAGGCTCTGTGAGATCTTTTGATAGGGAAAAAATACACTCCACATTGTTTTTGGAATAACAATGCTACAGAGTAATAGTGTCCAAAGTGCTGAGATTCTTAGCCTGCCATGACTCAGCTACTTACTGTAAAACTATGTATATGTTAGAAGTTAATTGCATTGTGCAGTTTTGGCTATTTTTATGCAGGACTTTCCTGAGACCTGAACATTATTTCAAGAGTTCCTTCAGTGTAAAATGGCTGGAAAGACTGCTGTAACGAATGGCAAACCAGACATGAAAAGAGTAATATAGATCCGTGGTGGCGAACCTATGGCACGGGTGCCAGAGGGGGCATTCAGAGCCCTCTCTGTGGGCACACGTGCTGTCGCCCCAGTCCTAGGCCTTCAGTTGGGTTTTATAAAACCTTTTCACTTTAGGCCTCCGTCGCCATGTGCAAAAAAAAAAAAAAAAAAAAGGTTCAATCAGTCAATTTCAACTTGTCACGGGAAAAAAAAGATCTTGCAAAGTTGGAATTGATTGACTGAACGTTTTAGTCCCACCCAGTCTGCCGTTACCACCGCAGCCACGCCCATCCAATGGGCCACGCCCAGCCAATTGGCCACACCCAGCCAATGGGCCACACCCACCTGGCACTCGACAATGCGTAAGTGGGTTTTGGGTTGCAGTTTGGGCACTCGGTCTCCAAAAGGTTCGCCATCACTGATATAGATCAATCTATATACACATCCATGTTCTTAAACATGAATTTGGGGGAAAATTGGTCAAACAGTTAAATGAAAACCAAACCAACCCATAGTGCAGCAGGTTGTCTTCTGATTTCTTTGCACAGACTATTCAGTATTTTGAAACAACACTGTGGTTTCCATCTGTGCATAGTACTAAATCAAACATAGCAAAAAGCAAAAACAGACAAAGGGATATACATGTGAATTGGCTTTTTGTAGTAAACTGAATCTGTAGGGGAAATCCTGCTTCTTTCCCTGGTGATCTATATAGTGAATATACAGAATTCAGATTTACAGTGTCACAATCTTTGTTTTCTTGAACATGCTTCCATTAAACTCAGTGTGAATGCTATTTATTGCAAAACTGCTACTAGGAAAATAGAAAAGGTATAAATAAGAAATGGCTGGTGATCTCCTTTCCTCTGAAAGTAGTGAAAGGCTGAAAAGCTCACTCAGTCTACGGTATCATAAACTGAAGCCATAAATGTCACTCCTTTCTCAACTGCACATTAAGCCAATCGGCATTTTATTGCAACTAAATAGGCCGCCCTCACGCCATTAGTCATTTTACTACTAGGGAATGACTCCTGCTCAATCTGTAAACTGATGGGGGGGTGGGAAGAGAAGGAGTTCACATTTGTGTACATATGTACCCCCCCCACAGAGATACAATAGCAGAAAAAATTATCACAGTTACCAAAAAGGAGTCTAATGCAAAGTCCATAGACTTTAACTTTATTGTTATAATGCCTTCAGTAGTGCTTTACCATGTTATCCATTATGTGTACTCCTTGGAGCATGCAAAGACAATTTCTTTTAAACTTTGCAGACATCAAGCTGGCAGGAATAGCCAACACTCCAGAAGACAGGCTTAAGATACAGAAGGATCTGGACAGACTTGAACACTGGGCACTATCTAATAAAATGAAATTCAATGGTGAAAAAAGCAAGGTTCTACATTTAGGCAAGAAAAACCAAATGTACAGGTATAGTATAGGGCAAAGCTTTTCAACCAGTGGTACGGGTATCACCTGTGGTACATTGGCACCTGGCAGGTGGTAGGCGACCATCCTAGAAAAGTGGTAGTGGGGAGGGGAATGAGCTGAACTGGTGGCAGCACCACATAAGCCTGAGCGAGAGATGGCTGGAGCTGCAGGGCTGTCAGGGCTCAGTGGAAGCACCAGGATCAGTGCTTCTTCGGGGCTGTCAGGGCTCAGTGGAAGCGCCAGGATTAGCGCCAGGCTCCAGCTGGAGCTCGGCGCTGAGCCTGGCGCTTCTGCTGAGCCCAGAAGAAGCGCCAATCAGCTGGAATGTTGCAGCATCTCCAAGGTCTTGTGATTACATTCAGATGCTTGGCAACTGATTCATATTTATGACGGTCACAGTGTTCCAGGGTCATGTGAAGTGACCAAAACCTGTTGCAACCACCCAGCAGACAGGGGAATAAAAACCTCCCCACCCCACCCCCGCTGCCAATCCTCAACAGAAATGCTCACAACAATGAAAACCTCAGACAGGAGGAAGAGCGCTGCCGGGTGGGCAGGCAGGTGTCTTCCTTGGCTGTGGCTTGGGGGGCACTTTTTTCAGTGCCATTGTAAATTTGAACAGTCACTAATCGAACAGTTGTAAGTTGAGGACTACCTGTACTTTATCACTTTTTTCCTTGGGGGGGGGCATCAAGTTTTTGACACCTTGCTAGGCGACTGGTGGTACTCGGATGTTGCCATATCCTAAAAGAGGTACAATGGGTGAAAAGATTGAAAAGCCCTGGTATAGGGGGTACCTTGCTCAATAGTAGTAACTGTGAGAGAGACCTCGGAGTCATAGTGAACAATCACTTAAATATGAGCCAGCAGTGAGCTGCAGCTGCCAAAAAGGCCAACACAGTGCTAGGCTGCATTAACAGAGGGATAGAATCAAGATCACGTGAAGTGTTAATACCACTTTACAATGCCTTGGTAAGGTCACACCTGGAATACTGCATCCAGTTTTGGTCACCACGATGTAAAAAAGACGCTGAGACTCTAGAAAGAGTACAGAGAAGAGCAACAAAGATGATTAGAGGACTGGAGGCTAAAACATATAAGGAACGGCTGCTGGAATTGGGTATGTCTAGTTTAATGAAGAGAAGGATGAGGGGGGACATGATATCAGTGTTCCAATATCTCAGGGGCTGCCACAAAGAAGAGGGAGGCAAGCTATTTTCCAAAGTGTCTGAAGGCAGGACAAGAAGCAACGGATGGAAACTAATCAAGGAGAGAAGCAACCTAGAACTAAGGAGAAACTTCCTGACAGTTAGAACAATTAACCAGTGGAACAACCTGCCTCCAGAAGCGGTGAATGCTCCAATACTGAAAGTTTTTAAGAAGAGACTGGACAGCCATTTGTCCGAAATGGTATAGGGTTTCCTGGCTGAGCAGGGGGTTGGACTAGATGACATCCAAGGTCCCTTCCAATTTTATTATTATGGATCATCGCACAGTCAGCCACATGTTCAGACTGGATTTGGCATTTTGTCTACCTATCGAGTCCTTACCCAGGATCTGGGATAGGCAGATGTGGATGTTTGATGGTATTACAGATATTGTCGCAGGATGGAAGCAGTTCCTAATAAGGCTGCCTTTTGCAATTGACTAATAGCGAATTTGTCAATGCCAATGGTGTTCAAGTGGTGCTCCAGTTGTTTTGGAATTGCACCCAAGGAGCCTATGACTATTGGTACTATCCTTGCTTGCTTTTGCCACAGTCTTTCTATTTCTATTTGTAGGTCTTTGTATTTTGTTATCTTCTCCAGTTCTTTCTCGTCTATTCTGCTGTCTCCAGGCACTGCCACGTCCACTATCCAGACTTTTTTGTCTTTCTTATCGACAATTGTTAAGTCCGGGTGTTATGTTACAGGTGCTTGTCTGTTTGAATTCTGAAGTCCCAGAGCAGTTTAATTTTATCATTTTTTATGACTTTCTCTATTTTATGATCCCACCAGTTTTTGCTTACAGGTATTTGTCCTTAAGGCTTGTTGTTGTTGTTGTTGTTGTTGTTATTATTATTATTATATGCATTGGGATATGGGATATGCAAGTTCAGGCTATGCCCTTCTCTTTTACATGTGAAACAAAACAGCCACAAAAAAAAATCAAGAACCTGCAAAGATGTTTCAGTATTTAGACTGATGGAATACACAAAGCAGATCTTGAAAAATAAATTACTGTAACATT